>NC_142922.1:10668170-10829307 GCF_054131065.1 Drosophila arizonae
GGCGAGGAGCTCTCCGTGCAGCCACTTGGTATCCCATTTTTCTTCTCGTGCCGTTTTCCCTTTTGCATTGATTCACTTTGATGGGCGCTAATTGGGGTTTCTGTGGTGGTAATGATCGTTGGTATTTTCTGTAGTTTATCAAGTGGTAAATTTAAAAGCCGAACACTCATGTATAAGACGAGCGAGAAATTTAATGTATGAGAAGTAAAATAGGTATAATTAAAAACGATTTTTTATAATCATAATTAAAATTAGGATTAAAAAAAATTAATTTGGTTTTTATAAATATTTTTAAATAACGATATTTTATAATTTCAAAATAAACAAAAATTTTATAATTTCAAAAATAAACAAAATAACTCTGAATACCGAGTGTTAAAATATGGGAATATAGTAAATTCGTGTAGTTCGATTTAATTAATTATGGGATGTAATTATTGCGCTCCTTAATCAGTAAATGTTATTTCTACCGCAACGCCATATTGTATTCCCGTTAATAATTCAAGGCACCGCCCACTGAACCACTCACCCGCTCAGCCACTTCACCCTGCAACCAGCCAATTATCCATTTATTTCATAATTTCAATAACTTTTCATACAGTCGCGTGCGGGCTGAGAGGAGCGAGGCGTAGAGGCTAATGGAAGGGTGCTCGCTGCGATAGGTGGGTGGCTCGTTGGGTGGGTGGTTGCGTTTTTATGTAACTGCTGGTGGTTGCTCCTGACAATCTGAATGATGATGATGTTACGCAGCTACTGCTGTTGTTGCTGTCGCTGCCACTGCTGTTGCTGCTGCTGCTGCTGCTGCTCTGCCGCTGCTGTGTAAATCCCGGAAAAAAGCAGAAACAAGCTGGATGCGAACCGCATCCCACACGAACATGAGAAAAATCACAGCCACGAAGCATGCAGACGCACACACACACACGCATCCACAGAGACACACACAGAGAAAGCAGCGCTGCTGCCGTCGACGTCGACAATTGCTGCAGCAGATATTGTACAAATTTTACGACCAGCAACTTTTGAATTCAGTTGAGTTTGCAACACGTTCTCGTTCGCATGCGGCTTGAAAGGATGACCAGATCTCCGGCTTGCGCGATTATTTAATTCCCTTGGCTTCCGCTGTAATTGACGAAACGCGCGCAATTGTAGGCAACATTTTATGCCGTCGGCTAATTCAGACATTCAAGTGGAAAAGTGCATTACATTCAAAAGAAATTTAAAGATGCAGCTAAACATTTATATATTATTTATCTGAACTGAACTAAATAAATGTTGGAGCAAATACGAAACGGAAATTTTGGATAAAACTAAAATAAATAATTGCCCAAAAAGGTTTGTTTTGCCATTCAAAATTGAAATTGCCCTCATATAAATTAATGAAGTAGAATTCATTTAACTAAATTTATTTATTTATATATTTGCATATTAATAATAATTAACTCGTTATTTAATAACTCGTTATTTAATAATTATATATAAGAAGTATGCGAAGAAAATAAAAAGAATCTCAAAATTAGGAATCATTAATTTGTTGCGTTAACTTTGTTTACTATGGACAAAAAGTAGAATATTTTTTAATCCAAATCCAAATAAACCAAATTTCATTCTGTATTATATATATATATATATATATATATATATATATATATATATATATATATATATATATATATATATATATATATATATATATATTTTTTTTTTTTTACCATAATAGAAATTTTAAAAGTAAATATATAAATAATTTTTACATTTACTCGCGTCTCTCATGGCCTAAATCAATCAGTTGCTGTTCTCAATTTTGTAAAATTGAATTACTTGTATTCTTTAGCTTATTCTTATTCTTACTTATTCTTTAGCTAGTAATTTAATCTTAATAGAATATTAATAAATAAAAAACAATATTATCCAATCTTACTGGATCTATACGAGAGCTGTGATCAGAAGTTCAAGAGCCATGAGATTATAAATAGATATGATACTTATTTTATATAAGGATCATGAGCTTTTGATCAAATGTTTGTTTGTTTTATATTTTGATTAAGTTTAACAACAATTAGGTATTTTGAAAGTTCTTGTCTTTATAGTACTATCTGCATATATATCAGTTCATATAGTATTAATTAGTCCATTTACTTATTTGATGATAGATCTTTAACGATGCATTAATAATTACAAGTACATTAATTTAATAAAACAGAAAAAAATCGCAGTTAATATGCGCGCTTACATATTGCATATATACTAAAAATATACTGATAATATATTGAGAAAATCTATTATTACAAAATTGTGTATTCATTATATTGAAAATATATTTAAAAAATATTTTTAAAATTTATTAAAAAAACATATATGTAATAACCTTTCACATTATGTTTATGAAATACAAATCAATAGATTCAAATTGGAAATAAAGTCATTTACTCTTTTATATACCTAAGGAATAATTTACTTTAGTGTAACATAATGCTTATATAACATATATGTATATGTACAGTCGACTCTTGTTATTTCAAACCTGCGTTATTTCGAACCTCTCATTATTTCAAAGTTATCCCTCAGTAATTCGAAATAAAAATCATTGCTAAGACGCGGTAATTCGTACTCATATGGTTAAACACTCGACAATTCGAAATATTTTAAGAGTCCCTTGAATTTCGAAATAACGAGAGTCGACTGTATAACATAATGCTTAAATCAAAACTCCCATTTATAATTGTCATTAGAATAATGTGAAAAAATATTTAATTAATTTACTGTATTTTAGCCAACAGCTTAAGTTTAAGTTCAGATATTTTACATGCATATTTTTAACTTTAATTATAAAATATTGTAGCTACTATTAAATTTGCAAGCCAAAGTTTGCATGTTGTGTCTGGGTCTTTACTGAGCTCAGCTGTCCACAGTTATTTGTATTAGACGCCTTAATGAACCTAATTTATTCAATATAAGCCACACAACTTGACCACGTTTGTATATACCATTTATTTGTATGTATAAATTTGCACTTGCATGTACACCCATATATGTATGTGTCTGAAGCTGTCTGGCTATCAGATGGATATTAAAGCACCTGTCCAACAACAACAACAACAACAGCAACAGCAACAGCAACAGCAATGCCAACAATTAAGCAGCAAACTGTGACAAAGTCTCAATTAGGCTATCAAATTGCCAGCAGGGACAGCGACAATAGCTGAGCAGGACAGATGCACAGAGTGAGACAGACAGAGAGCCTAAAAAGAGACAGAGAGAGAGAGTAGGAGAGGGACTGAGATAGATAGAGCGTGAATGAGAGGAGGAGAAAAGCATTGCAATTAAGTGCAATGAATGCACTCACTGTGCAACTGAGTGTGTGTGTGTGTGTGTGTGTGTGTGTGTGTGTGCGTATGCGTACGGCTTTGTCCGTGTGCATGTGTGTGTGGTAGTCTGCGGTCATTTGCCGTTGCATCAACCAGTTGCTGCTGCCCACCATTCATTGCTGGGTCAATTGTTTGGCTAAGCTAAAGATTCTGGACTTTGGATAAGGCAATGTGTATTTGAATGATGATCCCCGCCGGTGGCTCTTGTGCCAGCAATTCCCTTTTCACTTCAAGCAGCTCAGATTACACGCGCTGACCGCTTTGGTTGTGGTTGGCCAAGTGCCACTTAATTGTGGGCATAATCAGAGCTGAAGACAATTGCAATGGCAATTGCAGTCGTTGACAGCTGAATGCCATGCGGATAGCCAAGGTGGCGACAATTTAACATTTAACACTGCTCTTGGCATTTTTCAGCTGACCAACAAGTGAGACGGAGGTGAATAGCTTGGAATTGCCGTCGTCGACTTGTGCCGAATACTAAGCATGTTGCAGAATCCTTCCAAATATCACGCAAATCCCTTGTCACACTTCCTGGCATTGCATAACACACAAGCCAGCAGCGTGGCACACGCACATGCACACGGACATGGACATGGACACGGGCAGGGACAGGGACATGGACATGGGCATGGACAGCTGCAACCGCATCATACACTGCCAACGGCGGCGTTAGCTGCAGCAGCCGCGGCAGCTGCAGTGACGGCAGCGGGTCAAAGTTCGTATCAAATGGAGCTGCAGTCGCACCAACAGCAGCAGCAGCAACAACAACAACAACAACAGCAACAGCAACAACAGCACCAGCAGCAGCAACTTCCCATTGGCCTCCCAACACCCACACAGGCACAATCGCACACACACACACACAACCACCACAGGGAGCAGCTGGCGACTGCGACGTCGCACGCGCAGCTCATTGAGGCGGCCGCGGCGCATACCTCCCTCGATGTGGGCAAGTCGTTTACAATAGCCGCCATTTTAGGTCTGCAACAGCAGAGCAAGGAGTATAATAATGCCATTAATCTGTCGCTCAATGGCGGCACGTCAGCAGCGGGCACAGGTGGAGGCGCTGCTGGTGCGGATGCTCTCGACCAGGATAACAATAACAGCAAGTGCTACAATAGCAACAGTGCCAACAGCAACAGCAACAGCAATAGCAACCACAACAACAGCAGCAGCACTAGTTATGGCACCAGCAACAACAATAACAACAACAACAATGGCCAAAGTGTAAATAACTTCAATTGTGATAGCAGCGGCAGTCGCTACCTGCCCGCTGTACAACATACTCTTCCGCATCCCCACACCCACTCCCACTCCCAGCAGCGGGCAAATTTTGCTGCTGCCGCTGTTGTCGCCGCCGCCGTCAGTGGAGCGCCCTCCGCACTGCAGAGCTTGCAACAGCTCCACCAGCATCACGCGCAGCAGGCCTCGCTTAGCTTCCAACGTGACAAGCTCAAGTCGGGTAAGTCGAGTCTAGCATTAGAGATTTGCTTTATATTAATCATCAATTTTTTCCTCTTTCATTGCCTTCACAGACTCGCAGAAAAAAAGCGGACTGAAGAATAAGCGCGTCCGAACTATCTTCACACCAGAGCAGCTGGAGTGCCTGGAGGCGGAGTTCGAGCGCCAGCAATACATGGTGGGACCCGAGCGTCTATACCTGGCGCACACACTCAAGCTGACGGAGGCCCAGGTGAAAGTGTGGTTCCAGAACCGTCGCATCAAATGGCGCAAGCATCATTTGGAGCTGACCCAACAGCGTTTGGCATTGATTAGACAAACTCAACTGCCAGGTGGAGGAGTGACAGCGGTGCCAGCATCGACGAACACTACGTCTTCCGTGGAGCTGCCCCTGAACGCCGGCTGCAGCACAGCCTCGCCGAGCTTGCTAGAAGAGGACAATGAGGACAGCAAACAGTCGCTATCGCTACCGCTACGTCCAATGAGTCGAGCGGCCTCCGAATCCGATTTATCTATATGCAATGACTCCCTGGATTTAGACGGCGATAGCCTTATGGATGGCAGTGAGGAGGCATAAGCAATCCGTGCAGACAAATATGTAAATATAGTAAAATAAATCTGTTTAATACGCACTAAATCCTTATTTAAATATAAATGTATATATTTATTAGAAGTGAACATTTCCCCCTTAGTTTAATATACTTTTACAATTACACGAATTACGTTTGCTTAGCTCTTAACGAATTACATATACATCTCTATTTTATAATGAGTTGTGTACATATGCAATTATCACACACTAAAGAGTTCAGTTATTGCTGTGTCGCCGAGACGACTCTATCGTAGCAGGAGAGATGCACCACCTGGCCATTTGGGTAGCGCACAAGGGCTGTTTCGTTGGTGAAGCGTTTCCTGCACTCGGGACACAGAGTGGACTCATTTATTTCGAAGCTCTTGTTCTTCTCCTTGGCGAGAGAAGCTCGCAGTCGTGCGGCTTCGGCTTGCAGGAGGCCGCGTATGATCTTACGCTGGTGGCTTTCGTTCATTTGGGTGCGAGCCACCGTCTCGAAATAATTTTTCAGCTCATGCATGTAAATGTCATCGGGCAGGTACTGGAAATAGCAAATGAATGAGTGTAAGTAAAAATTGCCATGGGATAACTGCAAATAAAAGGCGCTTACTTCGATAATCTTCGTGGGATCAATTTTAATGGTATATGTGTTGAGCAAGTCCACTGCGACATCTTTGTTCGGCCTAAGAAAGTCGGGATGCAAGGTAACGCCCTCATAAGGTGGTTGTTGTGTTGGCTTCAGTATAGTGAGAAGCAATATATTGAACACCTCCTTATCGTCCTCGTACTTCGCCTCTGCGTATGCTTTAGCTTTGTCCACATCGCCGAAAACTTGTATATATATGGCTAGCACTTCCTCATGCTTTTTGAGGCGACCTAGAATTAGGGCCCGCTCCTCTAGCAGCACTGTGCTCGGAAAGTCATCCAACACGCGATCCGGCGAATAATGTTGCGACTCTTCCAGCATTTTGTACATCTTGGCGCGCAAGGGCTGTAGCTCGGGTGTTTCTTCTCTATCAATTAACGACACAATAATAATAATATTGGGATATATAAAATTATACGACTTACCCCTTGGCCTGCAGAGCCAGTAAGCGTTGCACCTGCTCGCTGTACTGCTTAAGAAGTGCATTGTGACGTAGGGTGTTGGTGTCATTCCATTCGAAAATGATGTGCTCGAGGTAAGGTATGACGAGAGCCTTGTGCTTACTTAGCAGGAAGTCAAGAACTTTGGCACGAGGCAATGCCTCCACGGCGATCAGCTCGTCGGTGAATATTGTTAGACCTTCCATCGGATTCTCAGTCAATACCCAATCAGCAAATTCAAAAATTAACGGTAGATTATCGGAGCCAAGTGACTGAAGATAAGTTATGGTGCGTTTATGTCCCTGCAATACTGATCCCTTAATATTCGCTTGTTCTTTCAGCAGTGTTAGGGCCTTTTTGTGTTTTTTTTTGCCATCGTAGAGAATGATCAGCTCCGAAAGCTTGTTGTGTTTCTTTAACATTTTCTCAGACTCCTCTAGGTGGCATTGGTTAAGTCGCAGCAGAGGCGCAACCAGCGCATCATTTGTCTGCAGATAACACTTCAGCAGTGTGGTATCAATAATTTCCAGTAGGGACTTTGAGCTGCTCTTGGTGTCGAGCAGCTTTACCACTTCTCGTTGACGGGCTTGCACCAGAAATTCAATAAGCGCCAAGTACGCATTTTCAAGGTCATGATCCTCCAGCTTCGGTACACTAGATGGTGGAACCACAGCATCTGTAGTGTTTTTTGGCTCCGGAACCAAGCTAGGGAATAGGCGTATCACATCATAAGGATCAATGTTAGCTTTCTCAAACTCTTTCATGGCTGCTGCAAACTCTTTATTGGTAAAGAGCTCTTTGGCATAGAGCATACGTATTTGACGTATGGTCTGTGCTTTATCAACGCCATCTTCTTCGGAAATTTCCTTAGAAATGGATGCAATATTAGCGTAACTCATGCTTGGGGCACATTTAGAGTAAGCTTACAGTTAATTCAATTGCCAGTTGGAATTTCTTTTGCTGCAATAACTCTTGTCGCTGCATTCGAATGTCCACGAGGCGTATACACCACAGCTCAGATGACGCGGCGGCGAAAATGATGCCCTTATCGGAGCGAACAAGAAATCTAGTATTTTTCAGCTCCGGTATAGATTGAACTAAAGTGTCCTTGCCTACCAAACTGCGCACCTCGATGGTATTTTTAGTGCGTCCAACAGCAAAAGGCTCATCCCAAACTGAAAAAAAACCACTAGTGTTAGTGCGTATAGCAAAGAATTAGATTGTATCAATACCTAGAGCCAATAGCGGACTTGACCATTGCGTCAATGTAGTTCTGTTCATGCCAGTGTCGACGTTATTGTCTATGGCTTTGTATTGGCCAAGATCGATGAGCATTAGGTAGTTGTCTTTGGATATGCCCAGCATACTATTTCGTATAAGGCAAATATTGGGCTCCTGGCTTATAGTGGACGACGTAAGTATGAGCTTGTGCATCTTTGGAGGATTGTAGGATATCTTGCAATGGAGAATGGATTGTGTGTAAAGATTATTGAATTCTTAACAAGTGACATCACTTACATCGTATAAAACATATTCATCTTTGTAGCCGACACAGATGAGCTGATTTACCCAGCACATTGCCTTGGGGACATCAAGGAGCTCAATGGCCAACTCCAGAGAAGCGAGCTTGTCCTTTTTCCAGAAGAACAATACCAATCGACGTTTGATAGCGCAGCCTATTCGTATAAATGTGGCCACCTCGCCCGTAATCGACTTGCGTGTGTCTACATCCATTGTGAATAATGTACATCCCTTAGTTTCCGCAGAGCTATGCATAAACTCAAAATTGTTCTCGATCCGGCTTACATCACACACATGAATTATATTGTCGGTGAGTACAAACAGCAAATTTTCAGCAGCCACTACTTCCATTTGCGTAATAGGTTTCTTGCTGAAATTCTTATTGAACATTCGCATATCGACGTCTGTTTGATTTTCCACTGAGTACATGATGAGCTGACCGCTCCGGGTGCCCAAAATGACATGATTACCTAGTGGTCATAAGAATGTTTGTAAAAAGATCATATTATATTATTTATTATAGGTAATTACTTACCAAATGCTGTAATGGCTTCAATTTGAACTCCCTGCTTTAATATGGACTGCACACTGTAGGCCGTATGCATTTTGCTTTTTTAATTGGCGTAAGCATATGCCTGAGTGCAAAGAAAACAAATATTCAGCCACTGTTCTGTTCTGTGGTTAGTGATTCAGCCCAGCCCCAGTCCGCAAACAGCTGATATGAGGCCCACACACGAGCAAAAAGGCTACAGCAATCGCATAATTTTACAATATTTGATAGATTTGCCGTGCGGTTATATTATAAATAAAATATTCAAAAGAAAAATTAAGAAAACAAGCGTTACTGCAATGTCTTTATTATGCATACATATGCCCACATATACCGGCAAAATGAATGTCTGTCGCACAGTGTGTGGGTACTATATCTGCACGCAACTTTGCAACACTGCCTATGGCACTGCCACCCTGTGCAATAAATAATATGTCCAGCGGGATACGGCGCGCAATTTGTGAGCAGGTAATTAACTGAAATAAATTATTGAAGCATATGTACAATTTAATTCTATATTTAAAACAGCTGCCACAACTGAAAAATATTTATTATGCGTTGGAAGTGCCTTCTAAAGTGCAGAACAGTGCCGCTACACGACCGCTGCTTCAGTGGATTTTGCCGGCTGATGTTGCACAACATGAAAATGAATTGTTGGACTCGGTAAAAAGACAACAGTTTGATACCACATTTATTGAAGAAGTGCGTGTGGTGCCCCGAAACGGTCGCAATGCGGCCAAAGTGGAATTCCAGATTCAACCAGATGCATTTGCAGCACATCTTCTTCAGGCAGATTCAGTCGTACCAAAGGCGTCAGCCTTTCAGGAGGAGCACGTTGTTGTCGAGTATAGCTCACCCAATATAGCAAAGCCCTTCCATGTGGGGCATCTGCGGTCCACAATCATAGGTAATGTGCTGGCCAATCTTTATCAGCATTTAGGTTACCGTACGACGCGTCTTAACTATCTGGGCGATTGGGGCACCCAGTTTGGCTTGCTGGCACTTGGCGTCCAACTGGGGAGCATTAGCGATGATCGAATACGTGAGGCACCAATTGAGACGCTATACAACGCGTATGTCATGGCCAATAAAGCCGCCGCAGAGGATCCACAACTAGCTCAACGAGCTCGTGAACTGTTCACATCGCTGGAAGCGAACACAGATCCAACTCTGTCTAGCGAATGGCAGAAATATCGGCAATACACCATAGACGAGCTCACAGGCATGTACGATCGTCTGGGAGTGCATTTCGATAGCTACGAGTGGGAGTCGCAGTACTCACAACGAGACATCGGAGATGTCCTCACGCAGCTACGTTCAGCGGGGCTGCTACAAAGAGAGCACGATGGTCGTGAGATCGTTGTTGTGAATGAGCGTCGTGTTCCTGTCATAAAGAGCGATGGATCTACCTTGTACCTGGCGCGTGATATTGCAGCATTGTTGGAACGCCAGAGGCGTCTGCAGTTCACGCGCATGCTCTATGTTGTCGATAATGGTCAGGCAGATCATTTCAATGCCCTATTTAGTACGGCAACAGCGCTAGACGCAAGCTTGAAAGACAAGCTGCAGCATGTGAAGTTCGGACGCATTCGTGGCATGAGCACCCGTCAAGGCAAAGCCGTATTTCTCCGTGATGTGCTCAACGAGGCACGTGACGTGATGAGGGAGAAGCGCTTCGCGAGCGCAAGTAAGTGTGAAATTATTTTGTCGACACTTTTGTCATTCAATCTCCACTTGCAGCCACTAAAGCTAATAGCACACTTAATGATGAACACGTTTGCGATATTCTGGGGGTGTCGGCTGTGCTTGTGAACGTGCTGAAGCAGCGCCGGCAGAGGGATCATGAGTTTAGCTGGCAGCAGGCACTGCAGGTTAATGGTGATACAGGCATTAAGCTACAATACACGCACTGCCGCCTGCGCAATCTTCTAGAGCGTTTCGGAGACATTGAGCTGGCGGAAATAAAGCCCAGCTGGCAGCATTTAACTGAAGAGCCATCAGATGCGCTGGCTGTGCTTTACGAGCTGGCACGCTTTGACCAATGTGTCTGGCAGGCCAAGGAGCAGCTGGAGGCCCATGTATTAGTCAACTATCTGTTTGGTTTGTGGTGCGTGATTGTCGCCGAGCAAATTAATGAGCCCTAAACTAATCTTTAATCTTCACTGTCAAACAATTACAGCAATGCAACGAGTCGCGCACTGAAACGATTGCCTGTGAAGCAAGAGAAGTGTCCAGATAAGCAATCGCAACGTCTTCTCCTCTTCCGTGCGGCCAAGCGAACTTTGCAGCAAGGCATGCAACTGCTGGGTCTGAAGCCTCTAAACCAAATGTAGTAGAAATTTTCTATATAATATAATGTAGTTTTTTTATTGAAAATTTGAGGAGTAGAAATACAGCGTCGCTTTGTAGTTCGCCGCTTAGCGCTTCTTCCACGTGTACTTGCGACGTGCGCCTTCCTGTCCGTACTTCTTGCGCTCCCGCCGGCGATAGTCACGTGTCAACAAGCCGGCTACATGGATAAATACATAGTAGATATGTAAAAGTAATTAGTGATAATTAAATGCTTTTTAGCCGGCAGTTGCACTTACCTAAACGCATTGACTCAATCATCTCTTGATCAACAAAGCTGCGCAAACTCATGGCGATGCCCCAACGAATGGCGCCCGCCTGACCGGATGGACCGCCGCCCTCCACATTGGCCTCCACATCAACTTTGCCCAGCATTTCGCTGTAGTTCAGAGGAAAGAGTAACTGCAAAAAAAAATATATATATAATAAAATGTAATCGTGTTAGAAGTCAAGTTCAGAGCGCTCGAGGCGGCTATTGTCTATATGTATGTGCATGTGGAACTGCTCAACTGGATCTACGTATTCGCTGCATTGTATTTTAGCGTATGTAAAGAAAAATAAAACTGCGAGAGTATTTCCTGCACTAAAATAACAACAATGGATATTTAGAAATAATGACAAAATCGTTACCCGAATTAAATGGCTTTGAGCCAATGCCCAAAGCTGCAACAAATTATTGCACACTCGGGTCTAAAGCAATTAACTGCCTGCATGTTTCTAATATTAGCTATCAAGAAAAGAGAAAATAATTATCTTTTAAGTGAGAGTAACCCAATACCTGTTAAATTACTCCTTAGATATTTCATAGCCTTTTAACCGAGTAGACGCCTTAGTTTTGATTGTTTACTATTTTAGCGATATTAGTATTACTGTTAGGTTTCATAATGTGTAACGTCGGCATTTTTTACCAAATAGTGTACTAGGAATTTACAATGACTTTTGTTTTATTGTAATGAACAGCCGAATCGATTTGGCGCACTGCGAAGGCCCATATTTATAAGAGCTGGAGACTTGTAGTTTAGCCGAGCTCTTCCTGCTAGATCACTTTTGCTTGTTTACGTAAGGCCTATGATTACCTCACAGTTGTGAGGTGATAATTACTGCCCTATTTGCATATTTCCATACTCTTAACAGTTCCTTTACATGTGCTGTTATTTTTCTTTAACAGTCTATTCACTGTTTTACAAAAATACAGCAAAGAAACTGGCTAAAACGTGTTATAAATTATGTATTAGGAAGCAATTAGCTACCGCATGCATACTCAAACTCAATTCGAAATATAATAATTTCATAGTATAGATCTATTAACAACTAATCCATGGTATATAAATAGGCAAATTAATACGGTCAGACGTCCGAATTAAAATTCAAGTGTGGGCCGGTTCCCAATATCTAAATAAATTTATATAATGTTAACCTCTTTTTTATTTTTTGACAATTTTATGAATGCGTGGGAAAGCAAAGTCAACGAGCTTGGATAGCGTCCACAAAAAATCCATATGGTCTACAGCACACAAACAATAAACGTTATGATTAAAAACGAATAAACAATAAAAATACATAATAAAAGACATAAACAAAGCAGAGATCACAAATTTGGCAAAAGCGGACAATGAATAAAATAAAAAAAAGAACGCGAAAAAAAAGAAAAAACCCAACAACAAAATAAACACAATCAATCATTGAAGACTTGACAAAATTTATTTTGATTTGTTTGTGTATCTTTAATTTGTTTAAACAATTTGTCATATGACTTCACGCAACAACAAATAATCCGCTTTAGCAACAATTGCGCAAAAGATTAATTATACTGTCAATTAAAGTAAGTTCCAAAATATCAAACTACTCAGCGAATAGAGAGACAGAGACAACCTCATAATAAACAGGTTACCAAAAAAAAAAATAACTAAAACAAAAAAAATAATGTCTATGTAAATATTTGAAGAGAATGAAAATTCTGGCTAGCCGGCATAAAAGACACTTTGAACCGGCGCTTAAAGAAATCTCGCGTCACATTTTATTATGATTTAAATGAATTTTATAGCTGATTCTCTGGAGGGTTCGAAAAGCTCCTCGCTTTGCGCTTTTCCCCCAAACAATGAGCGCTGTGCATAGCGCGTGTATGTGTAACTATCTGACATGATGATGATGATACTGTTGACAGCATGTGGAGCTATATGTATATGTATATAAATATAGTATATATACTAAATGTACATTCAGCCTCATTGGCGCGCGCTCACTTGTCTCAAGTTGGATATGCTCAACCACCTCCCACATTCGCATCTACAACGAAACTTGTCTTGGTCCGCATTATCATTTCGGCGCAGTTCTTTTTATCAGTCAATTCTCGCTGCTCAAGTCGCGCCTCAAGTCGCGGAAAAATTATATATCGCGAAATCGAGCACCCGATCTTCAGTGTTGTTTATACCTTTGGAAAATAGAAAATGTTGCGCCTGATGCAAGTCGAGCGGCCTTGGCCAAGCCACTTTTAAGGCAAATCAGTAAATCAATTAAAACGTGAAGAAAATTCGCAATCGTATTGAAAAACTGTATCATTTCCTTTTTTGGTAATTGACGTTAACAATATTCCTAGCTCAAAGAGATTTTGTTTTAATATTTTATATTTGCGAGCTTTACGTTCTACTCCGAGAAACTACAAAATCTTTTACCGTCAACTAATTGAATGCTGTTTTTAAGACTCACGAATGAAAGTGGATTACAGCTAATTTTACTCATACGAAAATCGTTGTCTTTATCTCGCTTCAGTATTATATTGCAGTTTTGTGTTGCAATCATCAGTTGTATTATCCTTTAATTTGGAGATATTCAATTACATCAACGCATTTGAGTGCACAGCTTGGGGGCAGCGGGGCGTCTCAGGTTCAAGGGCACTCTGAAAGCAATGCAAAAATACAGCTCATCTCGCAAACGCTATGCCTTTCCAATGGGCAAAACAACTTGCTCTTCGTAGCGCCGTAGCGCCTCCCGTGCCCCAAAGGCTTTCAACCGTACAAATTCAAATTAGTTTCAATTATAATTGAATCAACGCTAGCCGAACGAAACGAACGAAGCCGAGCCGAGCCGATTCAAATAAAGGAACGAGTAATCTACTATTAAAAGAACCGACGCGAAATGTTCGCAGGGTTGCTTTGGGGCGGCGCAGTTTTCAAAATGACGTTGCATCGTTGCAGCTAAACGGTAAATTACAAATGGCGCTTCCGGCTCAGTTCAAAGCGTTCAGTTCGCTCTCTTCTTAATGAAGAATGTGCATAATATATAAATGAATTTATATATGAATTGCAAGAAACTCTTTTTTAGAATCTTATTATAACAAGCATAGAGAAATATAAAGTTTTACTTAGATTTATAGCAAGTCATGTAAACAAATATTATTTGTTGGCGCAAAAAACTTTCAACTAGCCAATGGAATTTAAGCCTGAGAGCTGCAAACTGGTTTTTCTACTTCATCTATGGCCTCTCGTTCAGAGAACTTCATTAATTTGTGCGCATAATCATTAAAGAGGTTTTTTACGTTCCATTATCTGATTGACCACCAAATTCGCCAATAACTCAGCTCATATGTTCCGTTTGGTGCGAATGAAGAAAGTTCGTTTTATGACTTGTTTCCAGGCTGGATTTGTTCAGTTTTTTCGTAGCCTTATTTGATATATAGTATTTATTAAACAGGTTTGAAATTCACAGAAATGTTTCAAAAAGATGGAATAATAACTTAGAATTTAATTAGTTAACCAACAGACAACGGTGTTATATTCAAATGACTGACTTTTAACTGTTTTTTTTCCTTGCAATTACAAAGCGAAAACTCATTAAACGGTTTCACGTAATTGTCTTTGAAAAGTTTTTACATCAGCAACGATTAAATTGCGCAATGGGTAGAGAGCTGTGAGCTGCAAGTGCTATTAAACAAGCAAATAAATTAAATAGAATAAATCACCGCACAATGAACATGTCTAAATAAAAACTAAATGAGCTTTACTTAGGCGTGCCTAAATAGTCCCAGTTCCTTGACACTTCAGATGCTCAAGCCAAGTTTCCCTTCTAAAGAGTAGTTAAATTTTAATTTACTGTTTCGCTATATATAGACTTGAGCTAGAGAACACAAATTACGTTTCACACCGAATCGTACCTGAAGCACAGCCGAATGATATTTAATGGAATTTACTCAAAAAATGAACGTTGACATAAATTGTAAATAATGTGAGCAAACAAAATGAGGATAGAAATAAACGGAGAAGCAATCATTTCGTAGAGTACACAATACGAAGGGAGATGTGGGAGTAGAGAACTTGTGTTATGACATTTCTAGAGAGGATAGAGCAACTCACCATATATTAGTAAAATGTTACTCTAAGACTTACTTAGATATAGCTTCTGGATAACAGTTCAAGTCTCTTGAGAAATCGAAGTTAAGAGTATAAATATTTTAGTCGTCAGCTATGGAGGACTCATAGATCAGGTATAGCAGGATTAGCCTCAAAGTGCAATTCAAGATTATGGTAAACCAGACGAGTCGAAAATTTTCAACATTGGATTGTAAAGACTCTTTTAAAGTCTATTCAACAGCTGGTTTTTATTCTGTTCAAAATATAAAAGCTTCCACAAGACATTGAACTAGACCCTATGAGAAACCCCGCCCCTGTTCCGTTTAGTTCATATAAACAGTAGCGCCAACTGATAAATCTCAACCCGATAACAATAAAAACCAAAAGTTGCTTTGTGCCCCATGATGCTGATGATTCTGTTTATATGGTCGGCCTTATCGCTGCGTCAAACGAGATGAATGCTTAGATAAGTCCCAGTTGAGATTGTCGCATTCGGGGTGCGCAGAAATCTATAACGAGTCCAAAAGGAAAACGATCGCAGGGAAAGTCAGAAGCAGCACAAAGTGACGCCAGAGTTAATATTTGATTAGCGTTTGTGCAGATTATGCGTTTGGGCTGGCAACGAAAGTAAACGCGAATTAATAGTGATCCAGTTTCGCATGGGATCACACACAAATCAAGGTGCAAATAACTCTCAGCTAAGACTCAAATAACATAAACATTCTCCTCTTATTGCTTTATTGCAGCTGAATCGAATCCAAACAAGAGCTTAATCAAAACTCAATATCAGCCAGTGTCCAATATCAAGAAACTGGTCTATAAATTTTTGCTGCTGATATTGGAAAGTTTTCGGTTGGATTATTTGCAACGTGCGCAAGTGCAGCAAGCCAGACGATTGGGTTTTTGAATATCTACGCATATTTGCGCATTTTAATTGCAAACAGCAACAACAACAACAACAGTGAAGAGAGCAACTGCAGTAGCAACAACTCCAACTGCAAGTGGAACGAGAGAAGCCAGCTAGCAAGGTCTGTTCGTTGCTTTCGTGGTCACCATGGAGAATCTGGGCTACAAGGAGGGCAGTACGAAGCCGCGTCGTATGACACGTTCGATCAGCGTCGTAACCAAGACCGAAGTGGAGCAGCCGCTCAATGAAAATAATGCGAATAACCGGTAAGTGCCAGTTGTGCCCCAGAGGCCAGCATTTAGCCCATTCGGTTATTTTACCCAAAACGTGTGCATAACGAAGATAAACGCCCCTCATAAAATAAAAGCCCAAAATCGAAAGTGAGAGTGAAGGAAAAAAACATGACAGGATCACTTTTGGGTGGGGCCCAGACAACGACGATAAATATACGAGTTTACAGTTAGCCGGTGCAGGTTCGAGAAGAATTTAACCATTCAACAATGACAGCAAATAGCTCTCTAGATCATCATCTACATTATTCCCACGCTTGCGAGCTCATGAAAATCACATCACATTAAAATTGAGATTGCGCATCGCTGGCGAACAGCAGCGATCTTATAATTGGTAAAATAAATTAAATTAGCATCAATTGTCAAAGGTACCATTCGAAGTTGGCCGAAGCTTTAAGTTTGCATAATCAATATTGTTTTTTTTTTTTTGTTATTATATAAAGGCTCAAGGTGTTTTTACACCTGATTAAACAAAGCAAATATGAATTACTGCGTAGAGCATTGATTAGTCAAAGAAATCCCACCTGCAAGTTTTTCTTTTAGTCTCTTCTATAACTCAATCTCATCAAATTGCTATGGTGCCAGCCGCTGTCGCAGACTGTGTAACATTCCAGTCTTCGCGCTGCTGTCTCAGTCACTCCAACCCAGTCCAACTCCCACTCCCGCTCGTCTCTCTCGCTTTTTCGTGGAAGCTAGTTTTGATGTGTATTTTTTTTTTTGTTTTTGCTTTTTTGGCAATCGCTCTCGCAGCTCTTTACTCTCTCACCAATGTGTTTGTGTGTGTGTGTGTGTAAGTGTGCGTGTGTGTATTTGGCATTTCAAGCCCGATCGACTAGCTGGCACTGAGCGCTGCTTAACGCTTTCCATCAGTCGGAATTGAAACAACAATGCAGGCGGTCGCGTTTTAGTCGCTGGCTAAAAAAAAACATATTCGACAAAAACGCGTTTGCAGTTCGTAGTTCGTCAGTCATAATAAAAACAACAGCTAGAGCAAAAACAACAATAACAACAACAACAGCGCCAACGAAACGGAAGTGAAAAATTCGCGTTTTCACACAACATTTTTGCATTTTTCCGCCCGTTAGACACAAATTATACAAGCGGCACAAAAGGCAACCATTGTTAGCCACTTGGCCCGTCTCTGGCTGTCTTATTGTCTGCCTGTCTATCGGATCGGTCTGTAGATGGGTCACTCAGTCAGTGGACAGCCCGGGCTCTCCTATGTGTGTGTAACCGTGCGATCGCATTTTGGAAATGAAATTAGAAATTGAAAATAGTTCATTAGCGAATTGGCATCATCCGTGGACATGGCTGCAAACGGTGTACGTACACACACACACACACACACTCGCACACACATGAATACACCCACACACACTCTCACACATAAGCAGCTAAGTGCAGAACAATGACGGACTTAGAATATGCGTCCCTGGATTCAATGTGATTGCTACCTGAAATTATGCAAATCTGCATTCGAAATTATCTACAGCAACTGCAATTGGAATCGCGATAAATCGCAACAGTCTAAACCGGCGGCAATTGCTGCAGCTGTGCTGCAGTTCCTGGCAAGCGTGGAAAACATTTAACATAGTGCATTAATTATGCATACATATACATAAATACAGCAAAATATTACATGTATAAATAGTAGTTAGTATATGCTAACTCCGCGCTTTTGCATAACTTAACATATTTATTATGCTGATAAACCGCTTCTCCTCCATTGTGCATGCCTCAGTCAGCAAACGTGCAGCGGTCGCACATTCAGTGTCATTCAAAACAATAATAAAAACAAAATAAGAAATATGTGAAAAATGTCTAAACAAATAAAAACAAACAAATTTCAGAAAACTGAGCATGATAACGAAACTTCAATACACTTGCAAATAAACTGATTTAGTTCTCAAAGAGTTAATAAATTTAGGAGAATATTGAAATTGTGAAAAAAAAAATATTAAAAATACTGTGCTCAAGTTGGGGCTGGCTTGTACTTAATTGCAGTCAGACTTTCTCTGTTTAATATTCAGACCAAAACTTACATCTATATACAATATATACTATATACAAAAAAAAAAAAAAAAAAAAAAAAAGATGCGCAAATATGATAAAACATATTTAAAGAGCTATATCCGAAAAAAAAAATTAAATTGTTAAATCATAATTGAATTCAGAGAAAATTGAATATTATTGCTTTTGCTTGAGTTTAATAGCAGTGTCAAAATTAAATTTTACATTAATTTTCCTTTCATATTGATAGTATGGGTTATAGCTCTTTAACGACCTTCGAGCTCTTTCTCGATTCCACGTCCCGCATTCCCTAAAGTTTGCTAGCTGTATTTCATTTCATACATCATTTCCGCATTACCATTCTCTCTAAACTACTCAAAAATATTAGAGGGTATTTCGAAATCGGAAAATAAACAGGATAAACAGATCAGCTTTTTTATATGTTCTGAGGATGGGAAACACAATTAGAATGATTCACATCATCCTCTCTAATTTAAGGCGTAAATGCTATTATATGATTCAAGAAGTTAGCCTGTGAATGCTTGATTTGCAAAGTACATTAAAGTCTGTTATACTCATTTAATAGATGAATAACAAAAAAGAAAAAAGAAAAAAGACAGCAACAACTAATAATAATAAGAATTCTTCTCGTTGTACTTGAAATAGTTTCAAATCGATTCCACCCAATCTAATGGTGCGATGGCGCAATAACACTGACGCCATGATCGAAGCTCAGTATCCGACAACTGGTGAATTTGAATACATGGAGTGTGGACCATCGCCGCCGGCGGAGAGTGCGCCGAGCATGTACGATAGCTTTGAGGAGCCAACTAGCGAGCTGAGCGTGCAGATCTGCAATGACACGCTGAGGATTAGTCTGATCGATCAGATGAAGAGTGCCGCTGGCCGGGTGCGTTTGTTTGAGGACATCGAACAGGGTAATGTGGTGGCCGAGAGCATCGGCGCACATTTCGAAACAGCTTCCAAGCTCGAGAAGAATCTGTGTTACTTGTGGGCGGCTTTTCTCAAGCGCTGGGATCTGCTCGAGGGTCTCTTAAAGGCTGGCGCCGATCTGCACTTTTATGACCAGAACGGAATTTCAGCATTGCATTTGAGTGCGTTCAGTGGATGTTTGGCCACACTGAATCTTCTCGTGGCCAAGGGCATCAATGTCAACTTGCAGCCCAAGTGCTACACTCCACTGCACTGCGCCGCGTTCGGCAATGCCGTTGAGGCAGCCAAGTTCCTCATCAACAGTGGAGCCCTCATCACCAAAGACACCAACAAGCCCAACTGCGAGGAGAGTCTGCTCCACTGCGCCGTTCGCTCCAATGCACTTGAGTGCTTGCAGCTGTTCATTGGCGAGGGAGCCGACGTCAATTCGCTGAAGCCCAATGGCACCAACGCCATACACCTGGCCGCAGATCTGGGCCACCTGCAGTGCTTGGAGGCGCTGCTGAATGCACCCAATGCCGACGCCAATGTCCGCATCTGCATTCGCGAAAAGGAGTCGACCGCTCTGCATCTGGCAGCCGATGAGGGCAACGTGGAGTGTGTCGATTTGTTGCTCTCCAAAGGTGCTGATGCCAAGCTAAAAAATCATCGCGGCTTCACCCCACTCCATCTGGCTGCGCGAACTTCTAGCCTGGAGTGCGTGGAGTCGCTGCTGCGCAATGGCAATGCGGACGCAAACGCTGAGGACTTTGATCATAGGACGCCGCTGCATGCGGCCGTTGGCAAGTCCGAGAATGCCTATGATATCATGGAGACACTCATCCAGTGGGGCGCCAATGTCAACCATAAGGATATCTATGGCTTCACCGCTCTCCACTTGGCCGCCCTCGACGGACTCGTCCAGTGCGTCGAGATGCTCATTTACCATGGCGCCGATGTCACAACGAAATCTAAGAAGGGCACATCTGCTTTAAACGTCATCACGCGGAAGACACCCGCCTCGGTGGCTATGATTCGTCAGAAACTTGATGCGGCCATTACCCTGCATCATTCACAGGTGAGTAGATTTACAATGGAAGATCCCAACTGCTAATCATTTATTTGTTGTTGTGCCTGAACAGGATCCCGTCAATCGTGAGGTGGAGCTGGAGCTGGACTTTCGCCAGCTGCTGCAGCATTGTCATCCACGCGAAATCAGCTACTTGAACACATTCGTGGATGAGGGGCAGAAGGAGATACTGGAGCATCCGCTATGCTCCTCCTTTCTGTACATCAAGTGGGGCAAAATACGAAAGTACTACATCGGACGCCTGATCTTCTGCTTCAGCTTTGTGCTCTTCTTGACGCTCTACGTGCTGACTGCACTGGCGCACAACTGTTACAACGGCAGCAAGGACGACAACACGACGATCCAGGCGCAGGAGCTCTGCCAGAAGCAGTCCATACTGGGCGATATGCTGCGCAATAATCCGTTTGTCATGGAAATGCAGTGGTGGGTGCTCGTGGCGATTACAATAGTTGAGATATTTCGAAAGCTCTACGGGATTACGGGCTACTCCTCGTTTCGACACTATGTGACGCAAGTGGAGAACATTATGGAGTGGTTTGTCATCACCAGCGTCTTCGTCATCTCTTACATCTACACGAAACAGACGTACACCTTCCAGAATCACATTGGCGCATTTGCCGTACTGCTCGGCTGGACCAATTTGATGCTGATGATTGGGCAGCTGCCCGTGTTCGATGTCTACGTGGCCATGTATACGCGGGTGCAGGGCGAGTTCGCCAAGCTATTCATGGCCTATTCGTGCATGCTGATTGGATTCACAATTAGTTTTTGCGTTATCTTTCCATCGTCGTCGTCATTCGCCAACCCGTTTATGGGATTTATCACAGTGCTGGTGATGATGATTGGGGAACAAGATCTGTCGCTATTAATCAACGATCCGGACGGCAAGGATCCGCCCTTTCTGCTGGAGGTCAGCGCTCAGATTACGTTCGTGCTCTTTCTGCTGTTCGTGACGATCATTCTGATGAATTTGCTGGTGGGCATTGCGGTGCACGACATACAAGGCCTCAAGAAGACAGCCGGACTCTCGAAACTGGTGCGACAAACGAAGCTCATTAGCTACATTGAGTCGGCATTGTTTAATGGCTATTTGCCCACATGGTTGCGAAACCTGCTCCACTATACAGCGCTCGTCTCACCGCAGGCCTATCGCGTGGTGCTGTGCGTGAAGCCCTTGAATCCCAGCGAAAAGCGATTGCCGCGCGACATACTTATGAAGGCCTACGAGGTGGGCAAAATGCGTAAGCACTTTGGTCACACAATCTCCTCCAAAAATCCGGCCGAAAATTATCTATCATACAAAAACAAGTACAACAACAGCGGCTGTGTGAACACAGCGTACGTGTTGCCCGATCCTGATCCCGAATCCACACAACTAACAGCGCTGACCAGTAAAATTGACGACAATGCGGATCGCATTGAGTTTCTCACGCAGGAGATTCAAGAATTGAAGCAGGTGCTCATATCGCAGCAGCAGCAGGCCAGCAAAGTGATTGACAAGCTGCTGATCGTCATCTCCAACCAACAGAAACAACAACTCCGTAAATAACTGCTGCATGATGCCATTTACTATTATTGCTATTATTATTATCTTTTCTAAACATACGAATCATAAAATTCTTAGCCCGTAGACACTTCTTGAGTGTGTAAACCATTGCGCCCAAGAGCCCGAAAATTGTTGATATTATATTGTAGTTAGCGTATTGATTACTGCAGCGTCTAACGCTCTACCTAATAATGCTATTTAGCTCTATACTATACAATATATGTATTTAACCTACAATATATATACAGATATATAAATAAAAGCTAGTTGATAGGTCTTAGAGGTGAGAAGCTGGCAGGTTTGTTTTTGTCTGTGTCTGGTTTTAGGCTGTGTCTTTATTGTTTGGCGTTGTCGTAAGAAGAGCGTTTAAATAATGAATAATTCTGAAAGTTATATATTTTTTAATATTAATAATAAAATATCGATACATCTATTGTATTAAATATCTCTCGGACTAAATTTTGATTTGTTTCTATGGAAGGACAGACTGTTGCGAATTAAGAATATGTGGATTTCCAATCAATATTACAGCTGCCCCATATAAATTATTAGCTAAATATACTAAAACCGAATAAGCTTCGAGCTCCCTTGACTAATTTGATTATTCGGTGCTAAGACAAACAGTTTCTACGGTTTCAAGAAGTATAATTGCAAATTGGACTTACCTGTTCCTTGCACTCTTCACTACTGAAGTACGAGATATCCTGGCCATTGATAGTTATTTTTCCTGTGCCGGGCAGACGGACAGTGACGTCGGCACGCGCCGTTTTGCGCAGGCACTCGTAGGTCGTTATGTACTGGCGACCCTGGTCATCGATCTTTGGCTTGGGCACCTCCAGTTGCTTTGATTGATCAATCAGGGGTTTTAAATAGCGCTCAATAAATGCTTTGCTTTTGTACGAATATGGTAAGGAAATTAAACGATCCATGGCATTAGTAAAGTTCTGGTATTCAATGTCCGCAATGTGCTCGACAAGCACTCGCTCCAGTTGATCCTTCGGCAGTAGCTGAAAGCCAGCCGTTTCGCTTTGAAAATAAGGTTTACGTGAGGTTCAAGTGTTGTGTATGAATTAATTATTGTTACTTACAGCTTTTGGTTTTCATCTGGCTTGTTTCCACGCCTCAACATGCGCTCTTCAAGGTCATACAGCTTGTTCGTTTCCTCAACAATGTCCTATAAAAGAGTATTGCCTGAGGTTAGCATATTTTTATAATAAACAAACTAAGACGTACGTGTAGCAGCTGGAAAAAGTTCGGCTTGCCCGTGTAGAACATGCTGTGAAAGGGGCGACCCGTCTCATCGAATTCGGCTGCCTTACGTGCTGGAAATACTTCTTCAGGCGATCGCATGGCGGGACGCGCACGCTTGTCAAACAGACCGGAGGGAAAGAGATACGCGATGGCTTCCTGAAAGCGATATTTTGTTATTAACTGCAACTCATCTGTTAATTAATATATGTACTCACATCAATGTCTTCTTGTGTAAAGGTTTCTGCGTCAGCGCCCATCATATTTGCCAAATGCCGTTTCCCAATTTGAAACTCCAAGTCTTGAGTTTTCATAAAGTCGTCGTGCTCCTTAGCCCGCTCCAGATAGGCTTTCATGGCTTTGCTCACCTTTTGCTTTTGCACAGCAGCCGGTGTGGCCTGGACAGTCACCTGTGTAGCGTACGGCGCCAGCGCTAGCTGAAATGTTATGCAAACGAACAAGCGAGTTGTTGATTCAACCTAAATTGATGCAATTGTAAATTTTAGGGGAAGGATTCGCTTACCGCTTGGACACCGGGTCCTTTACTGTTTCTAACAGCATTCTGAATGAAATTTCTGTTATTTTTTAATAAGTTTACACTTAAAACACGCAGCGACATTATTTTTGTCTTAGCGCACGGTAAGGCAGGAAGAGGAAGACACAAATCAGCTGTTTTGCACCATCTGTGTTGAGAAGTGGCCCAAAAAAACGGTTGGCAGCACTAAAATTTCAATTGAATATGCGCCAAATTTAAAACAAAAACAAAAACATTTTTCGGCATAAGTAATTATAGTATTAATATAAAAAACAATCAAAATCTTATCAACATGAAATTACTCGTATTAAGATATTCAGAGTGCATTTGAAAGATAAATTTAAATGGGTTTTTAATTACAGATGCATAAATAGACATCTAAAAAAAAACAAAACAGTTTTTACTTCAATATACATAGTTATTATTGCACTTGATTATCTTTCACACGTGTTTGCTGTAATTCATTTGGCGTTATAGTGTAAGTAAAAATCATTAATTTACCATTGTCCTTACAAATGTTTTTTATTGACTAATTTGAAAAACACAATTTCAATGCTGATATTTTTAACTATGGAAAGTAAACACAAAACGAAAAAATAATGCAATGAGAACTTTTTCAACAGCTAATTACTTGTTTGTACGCTATATATATTTAATTATAAATAATTGCCTAAGCTTAGAGAAAAAAATTGTTATCAATTGCATTATTAGGTAAAATGCAGCTACTACAATTTGTTCTCTGCCGTCTACTCCACATTTCTTCTTGTTATTATTTTTGGTCGTAGTACAATTTATATAAAGCAATTACATATTCATAATAGGGCCACTTCTATTTCCACGCCTGTTTGAGCAGCTTACGAGACGCTAAATGCCTAACGATCAAAGAACCCGAAGTTAGCACGACCAGTACTATAGAAATTAATATATAGTCGAAATCCTCCTTCAATAAATCAAACGTTTTTGAAGGCGCAACACGCGTAACAAATATATCTAAGCCCGTGGCTACGACTAGACAGGTACTCTCCAAGCCGCTGGGAGCGGTATAGATATTACGCAAACGTGCAACTGTTTGATTATAGTTGATGTAATTCTCAGTTGGCAAAGGCAGCTCAGGTATATAGGGAATGGCACCTTCTTCACGTCCCTGAGTTGTGGATGATATTGGACGACGTGGATCCAGCAAATGCCAGGGCATTTCTACAATGCCACCACTAGCAGTACCAACTATATGAGTACATAAAATATAATTGAATGAAATATTCTGATATAGATAATAAAATAAAATGCCGTCTTACTTAGGACATGCTTGTTGGTGATGCCACGTTCGGTGATTGTCTCGCGCATGGCTTCCACTATTGTGGGTATGATATAAGACTGACGCTCCACGAGCGGCATGGACGGTGCCTGCAAGGAACTCCAAACGCTGTTGTTGGCCTGCGCACTGCCCTCATATAGTTCAATAGTAGCTGTAGTAAAAAAGCAATATTTTCAATAAGCCTATGACAATCATTTCGCATTAGTATGCCTTACTGATTTCAGTGCGTCGCACTTTGTCGTTGAAGTAAGAGTAGGCTAGCCAGTTCTCGGAGTGCACAATGTGCAGCGGCGCGCGCACCTTCCGATGCGTCATCGAGAAGATGACTGATCCGGACACAACATCAATTAAATACATATTGAGCACAGCTGTATATAAAGAAAAATAATTAAAATTGAGTTATTTTTCGCTTGAGCTGACCTACATTTGTGAGTGGCATCTGGAGCCTGTGTAACGAAGGCAACTAGGTTAGGATTAATGTACTTATAGAGCACTGAACGATCGCCCAGTACACGGCCCTGGGAGTGCACGTGCTCAATAGGATTTTTGCTAGCAACGCTTATGATTTGTTGTTCCGAATTGTGACCGCCCAGACGAACATTCCAAATCGGTAAAGCTGACAGCTCCTAGAGGAATAGAAGTTAATGAGTATCTAACACGCCAGTATCGTTTTTTTTTTTTTTTTTACTTACACCGCCCGCATATTTCACATAGTAGCCCTCGAGCTCAGCAGTTTTTAAATCAGCCGTGTACAAATACAAACCATGCGCCTGTAATGATTAAGATGAATGCGGGTTAAGTCACATTCAGAGCATGTTAAATTTGTATTTACCAATGGCGTCGCATGTTTAGGCTCCACATGAACTTTATTGGCGCCATCCAATATTAAAACACCTTTAACATAATCTTCCTCTGTTTCGGGTAGCAGTGCCAACTGCTTGATTTTATAGTTTAGTTGGAGTAGCCCACCCTCGGAAGCCTGTCCTGTGATGGGATTAAACCGAAACAATACACCATTGCCATTTTCCTAAAAGGAGGTTACAATTAATATGTTTCTCGAAAAATGTAAAATGTACATTTAAACTCACTACAGATTTAGCTACAATAGCGCACAGAGGCTGCAAGGGGAAGTGCTTGGAGCTTCGCTGCACAATCAGACGCATCTGCTCGGAATTTTCGAAGCCCGCCACATTGGGTAAATAGAGTTGCCAGTGATGTTTGCCGGCTATATTGTCAATGCCAAAGATTTTTCCTGAGCGTGTCAGCAATACCAGCATCTTATGCAGTCCAAAGGAATCGCGGACAAGTCCAGCACGTTGCGTGTCCGTTGGTGGAGGACCCAGCCCAATGACATGCAAGAATAGGCTCTTAATTTGTATCGCTTGTGTGGTAATGCGACGCATAAAAGCAGTGGCAATGTCACCTAGGGTATCAAGAAAATAACTTTAGCAAAATCATATATATTTTAAATATATTCAAGACACATGAATGGGTGTGCTAGTAATGTGAAGCACAGTTAAGACTTGAGCAACTTACGCTTTAAATTGTTTGAATCCACTTTGGCAAGCATTGATAAAATATATGAATCGTATTTTGTTTAATGACAGCGAAAGACTAGAGGCTTACCTGCTTTGCCCTTCATTTCATTTTCCAGCGTTCCTTCCGAATCCGCTAAGGGTAAGTCTAGGAACTGCGTATCAATAACATTCGCCAAGGATTCCTCACGCGCCCAACGTACACGTCCTTGTTGTACAGCAACAATGGACTCGGCGCTGGTGGAAAGCAGAAACAGACAATTTTTTCCATCGCTATTGCGAGTGGATTTACAGTCAAATGATCGAAGACTAGGAGATCCATAGTGGTCAGCAAATGCTACACTTAAATGCAGTTCAGGCACGGGACTGCAGTCGTCCAAATAAACGGCATTAATATTAAGCATCTAAAAAAAAGCCCAATTTATAAAAACCTTGAAGATTTTTTTGTTGTCTAAATGTTACTTACATTATTTATCAAATCGGCATAGGCAATAACTTTGCGCCTGTTAAAGCTGCCGACAATAAAGCTATCGCTTGAAAGATCTGGACACACAGCCTGATCCTTGTTAACACTGACGAGTTTTTTATCTACAATCAACGCACCATTTAAGCCCTGCAAATATATTGTTTTAAATAATTCAGGTTTATTTATTTTACTAAAACTTACCGGTAAATCCTGGATTTTGCTGCTCGGTTCGGATCCCAGAGATGTGGCAATCACTTGCGTGCTCTTGGCTAATAAATCCAAGCTGATGAGCTGCTTGCCATCCAGGCAAACATAAAACGAGCCACTGAGCAAACAACTCTCTGGATTTATCCAAGCAGCCATAATCTTGCTTGTGCTGCCTGTTGTGTGTCCGGACGTCGCAAAATATGAGGTGACCTCAATGTGACTACGCCATGCAGGCACCACATGATACAGCACAGAATTACTGTAGAACCAGACGGCGTCCTGTGCCCTCTCTGTATTCAACGGCATTATGGACCATTCCCATTCGATTGTGCCAATATTCGTATTCCAGCCTCGCACAAGCGCTGGTGCGTGGCCCTGCACGGTCATCATGTCAAAGCCCAAATGCGAGCCCATGGGGGCAGCCGCCGTGTCACTGCTATCGTCAGCGAAACCGCTTACCTGTAGCAGCTTTATATCACCTCGCGGCTTCTTCTCTAACACCTGTCGCCAGATAATCTCACCGGTCTTTGGGCATAATGATCCAATCACTTGCTCGTGTGTACTTAATAGCACACGCGGCTGAAAATGGTTAAGATCCACGTAAGCATGCTTTAGACTGCCCACATGCACGCTTCTCCTGTTTATGGGCAAAATCTTAGTCAATGGTCAATGTTCAATATTTGTGTCACTTGCCAGTCGAATTTTTTAATCTGGTCCTCGTACAGCCCAGAGCAGGTGCTCAACAGCAGCAGCAACGAGAGCAAAGAAATTAGCGTACCGGCTGAAGACTTTAGGAAATCCATTTGCGTGCGGTTCGCTGTGAAACCTCCTTTAAAATGTATTAGGCACGAATTGTGCAGTGACCGACACGTTTTTAAGTTATAAATTAATGAAAACGTCAGTAATTTGTGTTTTCCGTCATAGTAAAAGGGGGATGAGACGACAATTTTTACAGGGCTGCAATTATCTACTTGTATCGTTATCAATAGTTGTTACAGACGTTGCTCAGCACTGGTTTGTGCTATCGGAAATCGGTGTGCATATATAGTTACTCGGACAAAAACTTAAAACATTGTACATTTCACAAAAAACTATTTTTCGTTATCCCTATTCCCTATTTATTTTCCGGCTGTAGTATGCTTGAGCGTTGACCAAACAAAGTACGAAAAAATACCGTAGGGTTTTCCCGTTATGTTTATTTTTGAAGCTGAAGTTGAGTTTTTCAGTGCAAAATGTTGCTGGGACAATTTAGTTTGAATTCATTTGTGGTGTTTAAACTATAAAATTAAATAAAAGTGAGTTTTGACTGAATTTAGTAACTGAAGCATTTTTAGTTGATTTATTTTTTTTAAAGAAATGCCTAAATCTGTCCGTTTATCTGATGAAGAGCGTAGTAGAATTGTGGCACTGTGATATGGGGATTTTCATCCGCAAAATTGCAGAGGATATTGGCAGAAATAAAAATACTGTAGAAAGTTTACTCAAAGATCCAGAAAATCATGGAAAAAGGCTCCGCTCGGGTCGTCGTGGTTGACAACAGAGAAGAATAAAAAATCTAGCGGTTAAAGAAAATATCAGTGCATCTCAGATACGTTCTGTTCTATGGTTAGGGGTTCTTTTTGTCTCTGCCGATGTCCACGAGACGTGTACAACAAATTTTGAAGAGCTCGGAAAAGGTTTCATATGAAACCGGAGCTATTGCCAAGGCCAACAAATACAAATTATGGGACACTGAGTGGAGAAATATAATTTTTAGTGATAAGAAAAAGTTCAATTTAGATGGTCCTGATGGCTACCAACGTTATTATCGCGATGTGCGAGCCCCAAAAAAATCCCCAAAAAATCCACGTATGCAGAAATGTTCATGGAGGGTCTATAATTATATGGGCTGCTATAATGGAAAGACTTCAATATGTTTTATAACGCATAGATATAACGCATGCACAAAATTATGTTGCTAGAATCTGTTTTAGTGCTACTTGGAGAGGATTATTACGGTGACCATTGGATTTTCCAGCAGGAAAATGAAATTTGAGCGCGTCGATTTCAGAAGATATAAGAGCTAGAAACGTGAAATTTTTTTAAATGCCCGTTTATAGCGCGGATATGGAATTTATCGCCAAGCATCGATAACTTATCCCGGTATTTTTATCGATTTAAAACCCTATCGAAAATCGGCTATGAAATTATATCTCCTACATCTTTAGAGCTAGAGTCGTCAAATTTTAAATGTAGGTTCATGTGTATTTAATATAAATTCGATTTTTGGTATAATACATATATACAATAGGATTATAAAATATGCATATGAAATATATGAATATTAAAAAAATCAAGTACAAGATTGAGAAACTGGAAGTCTTGAATTTAATCAACGGAATCAGCGATACTTGACGTTATATAGAGTTTCAATGTTACCGCCAACATCAAAGATCATATCTGTTTTTATCTGTGCTGATCCAGATTTGCACCGATGCGTGGAATTTGCAGAGCACCTTGATTTGAATTATAAAGTTGCAGTCGATATTCTTGTGCTAAATGTCTTTTATTATTGGCATTCATAATTTATGAAGCTAAACAATAAATGGTAACAATGTATAATAATTGGCCATTCGGTGGCAATATTGGTGGCTATTCCTTTTGTACAATAATTGTCATATTTGTAGGGAAAAAGTGCTTTTCACTGAAAAGCTACTACATACGTATGTCTAATTTAGTATAAAATGTATAATTTGAGCTTAATAATTACTATATAGAAAATGGAGAAAATTGAAATGGATACGTGCTTCACAAGTGAGGCGTTAAATGCAACTACATATTTTGTGACAGTAATATTGAGCGCTCGTTGGCTTTATACTGCAAAGTTTTCATTTTTTTATACTGGGAATGTTCACCAGCTCAGCTCGTCAGGCAATCCGCCAGGATATTCGCCAGTTAGGCAGGCAGTGCAATGACCTGTTGGCTTGCCAGATGCCACATGCTTGCGCTGAACTGTCTGGACCAAGCCAGCTACACTCAGGTAGGCCAGACTGTCGGCGCCCACATGACGGGCCAGTTGCTTGGCGTTTAACTTGTTGGCGATAAGCTCTTCGCGCGTGGGTATGTTGATGCCCATGTAGCAGGGATATTGGAGCGGGGGGCTGGCTATGCGAATGTGCACCTCCAAAGCCCCAGCGTCACGCAGCAGCTTGATAATGGGGCCGATTGTATTGCCGCGCACAATTGAGTCGTCTATTAGTACCAGTCGCTTGCCGGCTACATTCTCAGACAGTGCTCCAAATTTCTTGGCAACGCCCAGCTGCCGCAAGCGAGTCGAGGGTTGAATGAACGTGCGTCCCACATAGCGGTTTCGACACAGAACCTCAGCAAACTCCAGATTAGACTCCCGGGCATAACCATGAGCTGCCGCAGTCCCTGACTCTGGCACTGAGCTCACAATATCAGCATCAACTGGTGCCTCGCGCCAGAGCTGACGTCCGCACTCCAAGCGGACCGAGTACACCATTTGTCCCTCAAAGATGCTGTCGCTTCGGGCGAAGTAGACGTACTCGAAGATGCAAAAGGCCATTCGCTTAAAATCTGGACGCTCCACAATGTCCACGGTCCGATAGCCCTTGCGCGTCAGCTCCACAATTTCGCCGGGCTCCACTTCACGCTCATAGCGGGCGCCAATAGACAAGAAGCCGCAGCTCTCGCTTGACACCACCCAACCATCAGCTGGAGTTTCAGTGCTGTTGCCCGCATGGCCAGAGTTAATGGGTACAATTTTGCCAATGCATAGCGGCCGATTTCCATACGTATCTCGTACGGCATAGATCTTGTCCTTCAGCATAATGACCAGCGAATAGGACAATGGGGCAAACATCATAAAGTGCCTGATGCGTGCCGGCCAGTTGGGTCCGTCATGCTCAGACACGCCCTCCGGCGCGCAGCATAGAGATTGAGCTATCAATTCACTATCACTGTGTGTGGACAAGCCGACACCACGACCCAACACTTCGCGGCGCAGAGATTCATTGTTGACCAGCTCGCCGTTGTGGGCCAGCGCCATGGCGCCATGTGCCGTATGCACGACAAATGGCTGACAGTTGACCACTTCCGATGCACCAGCAGTGGAGTAGCGTGTATGGCCAATGCCCAAGTTGCCTCGCAGCTTCTTCATCGAGTCGTCGTTAAACAGGGTGCTGATCATGCCCATGCCCTTGTGAACATTGAAGTTCTTGGAGCATTTTCCCTCGCTTGTTGCTATGCCAGCCGACTCCTGTCCACGATGCTGCAGAGCTACTAAGCCCAAACATATTACGTGAGCAATATCTATCTGGGTGGGCCAGTCGCCACAGGCGATCGCACCAAAGACTCCGCATTCATGCGTTAAACCGGTTAATTCCTTACTTTCAGCAATGGACAGCGTTGCAGCCGACGACGTAGCCACCACCTGTTGATCATGACCCTCAATGCGCACATGCTGCTGCTGTTGTTGCTGCGGCGTCGACACGTTGTTGCTGCTTAACATGTTGTTGAACTGCTTATCACAGTGTGGAATGAAGTGATTGTTAACCAGCTTAGCTAATGCAAGACTTTGATCTGCTTTACCTGTTGATTTATGCAATGGTTTTATATACATAAATCTTCGCGACAAAAACTTACCGCGATCATTGACATAAGCCTAAGATCGATGACACTATCGATAGCGGTTACATCTATAATATCGATATTTCCAATTGGTCTCATATGACCTGTAAGTCAGTAAGTAATAACGGATAGTTTCAGTTTAAATGCTTTTTAACAGAAATTTATTGAATCGGTATTTATAATACAAATAATGTTAACACAAATTAAAATTGTATTAAAACAGTTCTATTTACATTGAAAAATCATAAAATAGTTTTAATGTTTGTTGAGTGGCTAATCACATATTCAAAAATTATCTATCATAGGGAATTTAGTAGTCAAGTACATCCACTTAAGTTTTTCGACGTGCCTCACCAAATTAATCAATCAAGCTTCATCATAGAAATAATTTTATTTAATTCAAAATCTAAATTTCTTTTAAGTACCTTCTACTTGCTATCAAGTACGTGAATCTTGGAACTTTGCGTATTTTAAGTACCTGAATGATAAGCTTTAATCAACTTGTCGATCGAAATCAATGAAGGGAGTTTTAATGTTTCGTTGAAAAGAAAGGAGCATGTTGTAGTTTCTGATTTTCCGCCTCGTCGAGTAATGTTTTTGCTGCTTCTATATCCGACTTTATAGCCTTGATTAAGTCATCTAGAGACTTGAAGTTTTGTTCGGGTCTCAGATAGCCAACAATGCAGATCCTTAATGTTCGACCATACAAATCACAATCGAATTTATGCATAATGTGCGTTTCTAAACTCTTTTCTTTGTTGTTGTAGAAAGGATTCCATCCCACGCTTAGTACCATTTTGTACACTTCGCTATCATTTACTTTTGCCCACCCATAATAAACTCCTGTTTGCAGGGATTCGGGTAGAGACTTCACCACATCCAGTGAAAAGTTTGCTATCAATACAGATCGTACATTAATGTGAATCATTATGTGATCGCATAAGATTTAGAGCGGCTTATACCTGTTGGAATACCTAGCTCCTTAGAGCCACGACCAAATCCACGAACGATTTCACCGCTGACATAGATAGGCAACTTATGTATCATATTTGTTAGTTGATGTTACTGGGGAAGTACTTCGGTTTGTGGTTTTATGAAATGCGCCTTATTGTATTTCCAGATTTGGCCTTGAGTGCGTTTTCTGAAACAATTTGCCAATTAAGTATTATTATGGGAGAGTGCTATAATTACAACACCACTCACAAAACTGTTGAACTTGCCATTGCTGCTCGGATTATAAGCGAAACCGTGAGGTCCCAATCAGCTGTTAACATGGCTGCAACTGCTGACAATCGAAATCGGAATCCGAACCTCTTATCGAAATATGGTACATAAAAGGTTTTGTGTTTATGCGAATGCACATATACACAAATTTTCTAAGATAAGAAATTTAATTTGTTGTAGTTTTTTAATCAAATACTCATATGATATTAAACCGAAATCAGAAATGGACAAACTTTGCCGTGTCTGCATGGACGATTCCGTTACATTGGTGGACATATTTAACGAACGGCAACAACCATCTACAGAGCAGCCGAGCCTGTGTGAAATTTTAAATGAATTTTGTGAGGTAAAACAGGATGATATCCTACCACAGCAGATATGTTTATCCTGTGTGTTGGCGGCACAAAACGCATATAAATTCAAACGCACATTCGAGGAGACTGAGCGGAAACTGTTACTGCTGCAAAATATTAAAATTTGTGAGGAAGACAATACTGCATTACCCTGCGTGCAGGCAATCTACGATAAGGATCGACAAGCGGTCAATTTGAGCTGTGTTAAGCTGGAGCCACTCAATGAAGATGAAGTCGCTGCCCAGGACGACGAGCCAGAAGAGGATGATGAAAACGAAGAGCCAGGCGAAAACGAAATTGAATACGGAAGGCCATACAAATGTCAATTCTGCGAGAAAAGCTTTGGCCGGAATTATCTTTTGAGCGTGCACGAGATGTGAGTGACTGGCAGCTAACTAGTTGCAGACAAAGCTAATCTTCAGTTTCTTATATGCTAACCAGGCGCCACACTGGCGAAAAAATACATTTCTGTGACATTTGTGGTAAAGGTTTCATCCGAAGACACGATGTAAAGGTTCACATTCGTACCCATACTGGCGAACGACCGTTTCAGTGTCCTCAATGCCCGAGAACCTTTATACAGAACCACGTTCTGAAGGCACATCTTCGTCAACATCCCACTTTAAATTTTCACTGTGATCACTGTATGAAAGGATTTAGGCTGCGCTCCCAGCTAACCACTCACCTATCTCGGGTGCACGAAACAATGAATAATCCAGTCAAGAAGCCTGGCACTAGTCAAATTAAGAAAGAGAAAACCAAAACTAGGGTGGGGAAAAAATTGGAAAAAAATGAGAGAAAGAAAAAAAATGAAAGCAGTATTAATGCTCTGGAGCGTGGACTACGAAATGGATTAGCTCCAGTCGCTTATGAAGAGCTGGACGTAAAATGCGAATTAGACGACTTGGAAACAAAGCTAAGCGTCGAGCTAAATTCCTTGAACATAAAATGTGAATCAGTAGACTCGAAGACGAAAAGATACAAACAAGTGCAATCCAAAAAAAAAGTACTGCCCAAAAATTGTTCTCCACTTATGAAGGGGACTTCCAAAGTTATTAACAACATTCAGTAAGTAATTTTGTAAATGTTTTAAAACGAATTATGTTTATGTGTTTCAAAATTTGTAGACGGAATGGCAAAGCCAATAAATTTTTCTGTGAGACTTGTGGGAAGGGCTTCGTCCGTAGATGTGCATTGCTAGTACACAATCGGGTTCACACAGGAGAGCGCCCATACAAATGCCAATATTGTGGATATGCATTTACCCAAGCACAGGCCCTAAAAAGACACGTGAATAGAATTCATAAAAATAGTGTTCAGGATGTGCTGGTACCAACGACCAAGCGAGCGATCGTTCGAATAGCGCGTATTCATTTACCTCCAAGTGCCACGACTGTTAAGAGTGAGGACTGACCAAATGCTATTGATTAGCAATGTTCCAGCTGTGTTTAATTATTTATTGCATTTGTTTTTATGATTTTTGTTTTATGTTAATTTATTATTTGAACTGAATTAGGCAATGACTTACTAAAAAAAATAGATGTAGATATTATTTAAATCATCAAAAGCAAGTATCATTTAAAACAACTATGATACCTAAGATAATTTAAATTACATATTTTAAAATAATTTTTTTATACCAATTGAGTAATAAATACCAGTTTTAAAAACTTTGCTATATTTTGCTTACATGTATGGTAATTGTCTATACAATTAATAATAAAACAGTTTCAACGATTATTTTTTAAATAATTCGATAACAATAACAACATCAACAGGTGGTTGTTTCAGTTGCGGAAATCGAAGTTGATTTCCCTCGCATGAATCGTTCTCATTTCCAGTCACGAAAATTTCAATTTATCGATATTAAAATATAGTGGATGGGTTGAAACATTATCCACCTCTAGCCGTGATTATCTAAACATTTTTTATGTTAAAATGAATATTAACGTTAGAATTCTAACTAAAAGTGTGGCACAGCAATATGCATTCAAGCGAATTGGTGAGTACCTACGATAATTTATTGCTAAATGCAAGTATTGACAAACTACAATTTCAGTCACATTTTCCACTAAACCGACACAGCAGGCTGCAGCGGCCGCAGTGCCGCAACAGCAAGAAGTGACGGGTCCGACAGTACGCAAACCCATTGTGCCGGCACACTATCGTTTTGTCTATCCCGAGTTTCTGCCAGATCCCAAAGTTGAATGGCGCAATGCAGTTCGCGAAAAACTAGAGCGTCTTGACATGCTCGATCGTCGCCGTCAAATTGAGCTGCCTGAGTTTTATGTGGGATCCATTCTTGCTGTTACTAGCTCCGATCCCCATGCGGCTGGCAAGACAAGTCGCTTTGTGGGCATTTGCATACATCGTGAACGCTGTGGACTGCGCGCACGCTTTATTCTTCGTAACGTAATCGACCATCAGGGCATAGAGGTGGTCTATGAACTGTATGATCCGACCATACAGAAAGTCGAGGTTTTGCGTCTAGAGAAACGTCTCGACGACAGTCTGTTCTATTTGCGTGATGCGTTGCCTGAGTTTAGCACATTTGATGAAAACATGGAAGCGGAACCTCTGGAGGAAGGTGCTCCAGTGCCTATCAACGATATTAAAGTAGTTTTGCGGCCACGACCGTGGTTAGAGCGATGGGAACGACAAAATCTGCTTGGCGTGGCAAACATTGAACAATATATAAAGGACAAGCATCGCAAGTCAGCCGAAAAAGTACAGAAGCCATGGGAAAAATACGACTTGATGAAGCAATACCGAGCTACAATACCAGAGGAGGAGCAAAAGGAGATTTTCGCTGAGGTTCACACCGAATTGCACACCTTGGAGCTGCAGCGCAAACGTAACAAAAGGAAGCGTACCTTTGTCAAACCCAAACACCTGGCATAGTTCATCCAAAGTACTGCATTTGTTATTCTACCTTTTAGTTCAATAGAACCTAAAACAAACGAAAAAAATGAGAAGACAATTGGCATTTTTTAAGATGGAAAGTTGAACTTTTATGCATATATATATATATTAATATGGATTATGCTACAGTAGTTAGTATTAGTTAGTCATTATTGTAGGGGAGCGCCTAGCAGTTAAAAGCAAAATAATTTACAATCCACGTTGCTAAATCGATCAATACACGCGATATTTGTAAAAATTTACAAACGAAATCGTTGCATTCCAGCCAATGATTGTGACTACAATATACAGGAGAAAGATAATGGGCAGTGCGATCAGTATGAGGCGCGTATTCTTTAAATGTGGAATACCTGAAAGAGTAAGAATATCATTAGTTGAGATATATCTGCTGTTATTTATACTCACAGTTGTAGCCCAGAAAAGTGATGTAAACGTAGTAGCTCATACCCATTAGCCAGAATGAGTTGCCCAGGAATCGAGATATGAACCATGTCTGGCTGATCAACCAATTGTAAAAGAACAACTGAATGAAATGCAACAGCATTAAGGGTGGAAAGAAGGCATTTAGATGGACATCGAACGCATATCCCCATTCTATGTCTGGCTCCAGATTATTGGTGCGCAAGAAGCGATTTGTAACCAACCAGAAGAATGACGCAATTATGATGCCAACAAATATGCAATCAACGAAAACCACGTAGAATATGAAGGAAATACTTTGCCAAATGGACAGGCCAAGTACATATGCAAAGCCCAAGGAGGTTACTGAAATCAAAATAGAGATATTCTATTAAGCTTTCAGATTTTTGTACGTGATTCCCATTTCGAGCCACTTACCACAGAGACAAATAACCAACAGCACTAGAAATGCAGGATCATCGCGGGCGAATTGAGATTTGGTTTGCTTCCTGTAGTTGAAATTTCTATAGACCTTTTGGGGCGCTATAAATAAATATATCATCTGCCAAAATGCAAATTCAAAATCCATTTGATTGAATTTGAGTAAACGCCGTAGATATTTGTAGCTTTTTGATGTCGCCGAGAGGCAATCTTTGCGATATCCAACTGGCGGGGGCAGCGGCGAATGTAGTCGGGATGCGCTCGAATAGCCAGACACCACGGATGGCGTTGGAGATGTTGTGTACTTAACGTTACTATATTGGCTCATTTTCCGTGTTATTAAAAACTAAATATGTAAACGTAGTCTTGCATTTTTGTCTGCAAGAACAGCTGAGTGGTTTTCTAGAGATGAAAAATAAATTTATCGAATTAAGATAATATCGGACTTTCTGACAATTTATAATATCGATAGTTAGAATGATAAACTTATTAATACGAACAGTGTGACCGAAGCTATTAATAAAACCCGCCAAAACATATTTAATTTTGAAATTAAATGTTCTAATATGTTGCCACATATGCATTTAACTTTGATATTTTAGCTGCTAAACTTTCAAGGTTGGATAAATTAATAACTAATATAATTTTTGTTAAATCATATTAATAAAATTAGTGTTATTTCAGTCAATACATTATATTTTTATCATTATATGATTTGACATTAAAAAGTATGGGAATTTTGTTGACCAGTTAGATTTCTATTGATTACAAATTGAATTATAAGTAGCAGCAAAAGCTGTATATTTGAATCTTTTAGTAAAATCAAAGTATTATCACAGTATTATCATTAATTTGCTAAAATAATTTTTTAAAGCGACTATGAAAATACTTTCTGTACCCATACCAATAGTTTAAATGTGCAGGACGCCAAGAAACAACATACAAAAAGAAACTCCTCTTGAAAACACGCGCTAAACTCCCACAATTTCTGCGATAGTTCAATAGAAATATAAAGTTTCAGCTGCCACAATTAAGGTATCATTGAAGGCATTTTTCAACGCTATGCGACATCAAGGGGTCGCCTAACGGCCAACGGTCAACCGATCGGCCAGCCGGCTACGGGCAATTTATGGCAGGGAGTCTGAGCAATTGCAGAAGGCAAGTAAAATCAAGAAAAAAAAAAAAAAAAAACAAACAATAAGCAATCTTTATCACATTTATTGCAATGCCCTTTGGCATTGACAACAGGCCAGGATCACAACGCAAGCGTAAGACAAAGGCGAGCGGGTGCCAAGGGAAAACGTAGACAGAGAATCAGAAAAGGTCAAACAATGACCGGCGCATGCACAAAAGGAGCAGCATGCGCGCGCGCGCTTCATTCGGACACATTTTGAGGTCGTCTTAGAGGTCAACTTTGGACTTACTTACGCATGTTGCAGACACAAGAGTTCCATACTCAAACTCGAACTCCATTCAACTCCCCGCTGCTGCTGCATGTATTGAGTTTTCACTCGAAACAGGGGTTGAGATTTTCGATGAGGCATTAAATCTCTCAGTTAACTCTCCATCTCTCACTCTCTCTCTCTCTCTCACTCTCTCTCTCTCTCACTCTCTCTCTCTCTCTTTTCAATTTGAGTTCAGTTCCTCAGATTTCCACTTGGGCGATCTATCTATGTCCATGCAGCATAGGACATTTCCGGATTGCATTCAATTGTCATATTGCAACAATTGCGCTTTTTATTCCAAATGTTTGTTTTTTTCGGATTGCTTGTCACCTTTTCTTTCGGGCAATGGTTATTGGTTTTTTAGATCATGTTACGTTTTTATATTTGATCAGTAAATACAGCGATCGATGTCAAGACAAGACAAATGGCCAAATTTGCCAGGCATTGAACGCAGCTCCCTTAATGCAACGGCAGCCGTCTTGTCTTGGCGCCCATAAAAATTAAACGAAAATTAAGCGTAAACACGAGAATTCTGTCACATAAATCCCCCCGGGCAGATCACAGCTTCGCTCTGCACCTTGCCTCCAACTATTTTTAGTCCTTGTCGTAGACTTGGGAGCATGAGCTGCTGCAGCTGTTTACTCGTTCGCTTCCTCGCTTACACACACACACACACACACACACACACACACACACACATTCATATATACAAGCATCTGCTGACTGCAGTTGAGTTATGCGCCGCTGAGGCCGCTACTTGATTAACACATGTCCTGCCGGCCATGCGGGCGTATCCCTGACACGCAATTTCTCAAGCGTCACAAGGGGCAGAGCTGCTGCCGCAGTAGTCGCCGTAGTCGAAGCTATATGTTAATGTTTAGTTTGTTGATGCTCTTAACTCATTCATTATGAATTGGAGGTGTTAAGTGTGCCACATGTGTGTGGCAGCCGCAGCACCAGTTGATTCCATGTACAAACTGAAGCAATGCCAAAGTTTTACTTTTGGATTCTTTATTGGATTCCTTATATTGTATATTGAGTGCATAAATATTTGAGTGAGTTTCTGTTGAATATGCTGTGATATTAATATACTGCTAGTCTATATCATAGGCTAATATTAATGGTAGTATTTATACTACTAATCATTACAAAATTTTAAATTACTATTTAACCTAGTTTAAAGTTCACGAATGAATTCAATTCATATTTATTAAATGTTAATTATATTTTTATAAATAATAATTTTGTAGTTCATTAGGTAGACATATATTATTCGTCTTTTAGCATAAGCAAGTTTATATTAATATTGATAAACTATATATAGTTTTACCTAGAATTTAAGCAGAATGAATAAATTGAATAAATATGTTTCATATTTTTTTTAGAAAGAAAATTTAGAATTGTATTATTAGTCTGTTAGCATAAATAAATTTATATTTATATTGATAAATTATATATAGTTTTATCTACAATTTAGGCAGAATGAATAAATTAAATAAATATGTTTCATATTGTTTTCAGAAAGAATTATTCCATGATACTTCTATCTTCCCATCAACATGAAATTTTTTCAGTTGTCTTTTTTTTATCAGTTGAATAAATTCAAGAAGGAAAATTCTTCACGTGCAATATGTAAGCAACATCTTACGCATTATGAACAATCACGCTGCATATTTTTCCGAAACTATCAACCGCAAATTTGTTATATACTACACCCCACGTACTGTTCATGCTCCATAGAGAATGCCACAAGATTATGATCATGAATATGAAAAATCGTCAAAATACAATAAATTGACGCGAGCATAAAGAAAGTATTCAATCATAAGACGCAGAAGTAATACACAAATCCTAAAGGAAATCAAACAATGACGCCACGAGTTCGAGGGAGGATAGAGGCCGAGGTTGAGACCGAGATTCGGGGTGAAGCCATGTTGCGCGTGCGCAGCGCACGCTCCCATTAAATGTTTACGCTATTACGCTCGCCAAGGAGCTGGCAGCCAGGCAAGGAATTTAAAGGACCCCGATCCCGACCCTCACACCGACCCTCGCTCCGGAAACACACAAATCTTGCGCGCCAATGTCGCGACCCTTGATGGCATTTGGCTGCTGCTGCTGCTGCTGCCCTTAGCACACGCTCAAGATCTATAGCTCTGACCCTGGTCTCAGTGGCGACCCCGAGGTGAAGTTCAAATATGCATTCACAGTTTCTTGCCTTACAAATGATTTTCTTATGCCTGCTCCTTTGGGGATTTGTTTTTGTTTCTGCAGAAGTGACATTTAAATGAGCGCGGGGTTAAGTCGAATCCTGGTTCGCCGCCAGCGATCCCATTTGACATCTGTCCAAACTGGAGTTATGAAGTTATGCACTAATTTCTGGTAGTTTTTAGTAATCTTTCAGCCATGAAAAACTCCTGCTCCATGTTCTAAAGAATGTGTTAAAAATTGTCCCTCTATGTGCCAGGACATCTGTGTGTGGGTGTTCGTCAGTTGAGAGTAGAGGCTTCCTTATATTTCAATGTGTTTCCTATTTCAATAATTTAATATGCTGTTGATATAAGTGAAATTCAGTAATTTTAGTAAATCAAAGCTAGAAACTACTATTCCCAGAACTCCCATTAACTTTAGGTTTAGGATATAAGAAAATACTATAATCTTTTGTAGATCGATCGATGAAGAAGTTTATGGAATATATTCTCCTATTAGCAATCGACTTCGTCTCTGACCTTTTAAACAGTGAAATCTTATATTAATGAAAAATCTTAAAGCATTCGAATTTAGTTGACGTCCTGTTTCATATTTGAGTCCAGTCAATATTGCATAGTCATGTAGAAAATAGGTACATCTTCCACAAAACGGTAGACTTTCCGGGATGTCTGCTAGAATTTTACGGCAATTGCACGCTCATAAAAAATAAAGATTATTGATACATCTTCTAGATATCGTCCTATCGAGAGCGGATTCCGATTTCATGGCCATCGGCTTTCATTTTGTTGGATGAATGAGACTATGTGAGGATCGGTCCAATTAGCAGAGGACAATCGACGACTAGAAACAGATAAAAAACTTCACTTCAGCTAATCCGGTCAGTGAGTGATTGGCGTGCTTCGGCTCAGCCAGGATCTGCTTGCAGATTTCAATCGCCAAGCGTTGCTTGAATGGAACTCGAATTCCGATCGCCAACAATATGAAAATGTCACGCTTATCGGTGCAAAACAACGACAACGATAGAGACGAAGATCTAGCCGAAGACCAGGCAGGCGACGGTGAATGAGGTCGGCAGTTGCCTTTGGCTAGTGTTGTGGTTGCACTCAAAAGGAAGTCGAGACCGATGGCTACACCCAGGGCCCAGTTTGAGTTTCATTTTCAGCCAGTTGCTGCCTTGGTTGCTTTTGTTTTTGTTTTTGTAGCCGCTGCACGCTGCCTTCTGCCTTCTGCCTTCTGCCTGCTGTCTGTCGGTCGAGGGAACTCCAACGCCGACGCACCGGGCAGCGAGCACATGAAACCGGATGAAACATGAAAATAATAACAATATTCGTTCGTATCCTGTGCCAGGATATTGGCGCGCTGTCCCATTGAAATCGTATTTTCATGACAACAACGAACAGATTTGCGCCGAAATGAGATGCAGGCGTTGCTTCTGCTGCTGCTGCTGTTGCTGCGGCTGCTTATGTCCCGTGGTTCCTATTCTCCAACTCCTGCTCCTACTCCTACTCGTGCTCGATCTCCTCCCAGCTCTGGCCGCGTGCCCGTCCATTTAGCACCGTCATTGTGCTGGCGAGCCGTATTTGAATGACATTTGAATTTGTGCATAGACCTGAACAACTATTCAAACTCCATTGTCGGCCGCTGCATGGGCGGCAATTTGTTGCAGGACCGATTGAGGATCTATTCGATCAGCATTTTATGCGATGAGTTCATTATGCCGTCCGAGCTGCAGCAGATGATGCAGCAGCAGCAGCAGCAGCAGCCGCAGCCGCATGCCTATGCCTAACGAACAATGATTTGAATATCCTTTATTCTCTTTAGATTAGAGAATACGAGAGTCCTTGTGGAAATCAGATATATCAAATTTTAATGGAAATAATCAAACTAGAAATATATACATAGGTTTGGATTAGAGAAAATAGGTATTCATTAAATACTGTTTAAAAGTTAAGGTTTCTTTTAAGCTAAACTCAAGAATTTAGTTCATTTTTAGTCAGTAAATCAGATAATTAAGTAATATTTTAAATGGTTTACAACTTGAGCTTATTAATAATATAATAATTTTACCAAATAGATAATAACGAATGAAATTGCCCTATACAGAAGGAATATTTAATTCCAAAATATGTAAATCGATTAAAATCGATTTCAAAGAAAAGATATTTACGATCGGGAACTATTAATTCTAAGTCTCTACTTCCTATAGATAGACTGACTTCGTATCCTTTCTCTCTCTCTCTCTCTCTCTTTCTCTCTATTCTTCAATATACCGAATATTACATACAATTGAGCAAACAAATAACAATATTCCTTTTATTCACTTCCTATCAATGAAAACAATTTTTTCAGCATTTGATTTTCATAAAAAATGTCGGCCACGCCCATGTCAGCCACCCTTAACATAACATCATGCCCCCACTTGAGAAGTTAATTACATAATGCACTCCAATTACCATGTCAATTTTTTTAACCCCCGACTACTTGGTTTTTTTTCCATAAATAAAATAGGGAACAAAAAACACCCTAAAAAATTGCGCGATAAGTGGCGCTAAAAATCATATTAGGGGTGTTTACGAGACTCCTCGATTACAACATAATTTAAAAAAAAAAAAGGAAACATGGCAGGCGGCAAAGGGGAAGCAACAGGCAGTGAACAAAGGACCAAAAAAACGGAAGTTGTTTTTTTTTTTTTTATGAAGTGCCTTTTTATTGGTGGTTAATTTGTGAGTGCACTCGATATGATGAGGGTAACTCGATGAGGATGATGATGCAACAAGTCACGGGCAGGGTCTTGAGGTGATCACAATAAGAAAAGACTAAGCAAGGGTTCCTCGGCGGCACGGGCTATTTATAAAGATGTGCGACAGTCGAAGGGTTTCTCAGAGAGCGCATTCCTTTGATTGCCCAACGTGTTGAAAGGGTAGACTCAGCGCGTGTTGTTGTATCTGTTGCATTTGTGTTATTGTTGCTGTTGTTGTTGTTGTTGGGTACATTTCGAACACTTTTCAAGTTCAATGCCGGGGATCTTGCGGTGCCACGCTGCCATAGATGCGCCGTGTAATCTCCGAGCGTTGATTGGCCCACCATTAAATCTACTTACGTGCTGTTAAACAATACGAGGGGCTGCCTAAAAATAAAAACAAATAATTCAAACTCTTTTCGGGCACTCCGCCGAGCTCGTATTATTTTCTTGTTTTTATTGGGCGCCGTTAATTTTGGATTTTTCTACCCTTGCTTTGTATGTAGTAAGTAGTGGATAGGGCGGGATGAAAGTGGAAATTACGTATGTGTGTGTGTGTTTTTGACATTTTAAAAAATATAAAAGTGTTATAACGCGTGAATGACAAAAAGGGGGAAAACGATATATGTTTGAGGGTTGGAACTATGTAGAAGCAAAATGGCGGCAAAGCAGGCATAGTTGTGTAAGTCCCGTTACAGATCCTGATAATCCAAATTCTCATGAGTATGTAACATACTAAGAACAAACGTATTATATGGACAACATTTCAAAAAATTCAATTTCTAAGTATAAGTATCCGAATATTTCAGTATAAAAGTAGGAGAAGAAAGTTTGCGATTATGTTCAAAAGGGTTCAATAATTTTTAGTAAATAAGTCAGTCACTTAATATTATTTTATATTTTTATTCAGACTTTGTTAATTTTTGATAAATCAATGGAGTAGGCAATAGACATATTGACATACTATAATATTCGTTATATTTTGCGAATATAATTTTGAAAGATAGTTGATGTGGACACATTACTTTTAGACATAAGTATAATTCCGTCTATTACAATATTGAATACCAAAATTCGTTTACAAATTCCACATATAATTTTGCTGAAAATATTCTTCGTTACTCAAATATTTTGCTACATATTGGATTTAGCATTTCACATATTACCTACCAATTATAGTCAGTAAAAAATAAGATGCAAAGCTGGGCTGATCAATTATATTTGTATATCTTCTCATATGCTGAGAGTTGAGAAGGAAAACAACTTTACTTCAAGGAAGAAAATTAAGGAGAGTTTATGCCTTTGGCTGAAGGCTTCAATCATTCCTAGATTATAGTGAAGAACAAATACATAAAAACTATTTTTTAAGTTTAAATAAGAAATGTTTGTAATGAATAGAAATATAACTAAATATTTATATTTTAAATTAAAAAAAAAATTATTTTTTCTTTGTATTCCTAAAACAATATTGGTTATTTTAATATAAGACTATTTAACTATAATATAAGATTTTAATGTAATCATAATTTTCAAAATCTACTAGGTTACGGAGACGCATATTTCAATTTACACAATTATATTCTTGCGTGGCAAATAAGGCGAAGAACTACGCAATTGTCGTGACTAATTAATCTCGACTTGCAAGCTGGATAAATGAAAGCAGATGTTTCTGTTGACAGCCACCACCGAAACGGCTTGTGATTGAGCCCAAAAAAGGGTTAAAATGTAGAAAAATAACACCTCATTCGGAGGGCACTGAAACAGCTCAGAATATTGGCATGAAAGGCAGCGAAATGAGTTCGTTGCGCTGCGCTGCGCTGATTTGGCAAAAATCAATGACATTTGCAAATGTGGCAAGCTGAGATCTAGCCACAATTCAATTGAATTAAGGAGCAGCTGGAAATTGTGTCTAGACGCAGACAATTGAATGAATGTGGGCAAAATATGTGCAGCATAATGGATGCACTTCACGTAGAACAAATAGAATCAGGCGACAGCTCTGATGGATGCGGTTGCAGGCGTAGGCGACACCTGGCTGCTGAGTGAAAGGCTTGCGATTTGCTTGGCCTGGAAACGGGATGGGGCAGTGGCACATTGCACATTCCAATTGCAACGTGCCAGGCAGCCCAGCTCAAGGGTAACCCAAAACCCATATCCGCCCATCAAATGTTTAATGTGTTGATATGTGAGCAGCAGTGACAACTTGTCGAGATTTGTGGGCCCTTGGCCATACCTTGACGGTATCGTTTAACACCTGTAAGTTGTTGCCCCAGCCTGATAATGATACCTGGCCAGAGCATGTCTAATTGCTCACATTACAGAACTCCAGCTGACATTTGCACTTCTCGCTGCACAAAGACCAATAAGTCGATCTACAGGCCAGACCCAAGTCTATCTGTACCAGATACCAGATCTATTCACATCTTTGTCCAAAAGGAAAAGTATCTGTTACTGAAAGATACAAAAAACAACTACCTGTTTTTTATTCACATGACAAAAAATATGAGAAGGAAAAACCAACAGAGGCTAAAACTGGCAAAAAATATCGATTTATTCGGTATTGTGAAAAGGTTTCCATGGATGTTGCAACCCTCCCCGAGTAGGGGATGTTTGCTCTACCCACCCTATTTGCAGCATTTGCAGTTTTTCTGCACATATCAAACTATTTTTTGTTTTGTTTTTTTTTTTTCTTCTTTTTTTCAGGCACTTTTATTTACTTATGTTCTTTGTTTCTTATATTTTTATTGGTCGTAATCGCGTTTTTTATGTGCGAAGCGTGAAATTGTTCGCCTCTGATTGTGTAATAGGCGTTTTTTGACTTTTCGGCTTGTGTTGCAAACATTTTGATTGGTTGCACAGGATCAGCCAGGGGGATGTGCTATATGCTAAAAAAAGAGAACATGTATATATATGGGCTAAGACACGAGTAGTTTAGGGATGTGAAGATATAATAGGTATAGGAATGATATAATGTAATAATATAATTTCCATAATAAATTTTTATAATATAATTTCTAATAGTAAGGATATGTATTCTATTTAAGATCTAAAGCTTAAGTCTAACTGATTTGTATCGGACTTATCCATTTGCTGGGTATGTTTTATTTTCGAGACGTCCAGCCTGAATGGTATCCCAGGCATCTACGATTACTCTGTTGACTCGCCGACATCTGCGTCGCCGGCCTAGCGTAAATATAGTATCTAAGTAAAGGCTGCAAAAAATAAAGAGGAAAAAATCTCGCTGTGTGTGTGCGTGTGTGTGTGTGTGTGTGTGTGTGTAGAGGATACAAGAAAATCGAACTGAATCGAGTAACCCACACATTTTTGATTGTTTGTGCGCGGCAAATGTAGCAAACTGTCCAAACGAAGGCCGCCAACGGCTGTCCAGTCCACGGCATTGTCTGTCCAGTGCAAATAGTTGAGGACAACGCCACGGCGGACTACTAAGTAGGACGCGTGTGCAACCCCCACAGACACACACACACACACACATATACAGAGACACAGACATGGACAGGCTGAGGCAAAGGGCATCAGGCACACGCTGCTGTCGTTTATTTCGACTTCCTTTTTCTCTATAACGGATGCTGGACATTATCGATGGCACAGCCAGTCCAAAACAACAACAACAAAGAGATTCCTTTTTTTTTTTTTTTGTTCCATGCTGCATGCATACGAATGTATATACATATATATGCATGTGTATATGTATAAATGGCTATGTATATTTTTAACCATTGTTATTTTTCGTTAACTAAAGTGCCATCAGGGGCAGATGTTTTTTCTATCTTCGAAAATGTTCATCATGTAGGCGATTCTAGTTTTTCCATCTCCCTCCCACTCCAATACAAATATACATACGCATATATGCATGTATGTATGTACATCCCTAGCATTCTGATTCCGATTTACATGTGAAGTGTGGACTGTGTGGAACTATAACATTTTTTTCTTTTTAATGCTGAGTGGATTTGGTGTTTCATTTTTTTTTTGTTTTTGGCAATCTCATTGGGTTAGTGGGTATCTACGGGTGTTACCACCTTTCAGCATCATTCACATACACATACACACATACATATTAGTCAGCACCCGGCCGGCGTTTCGATTCAGTTTTGCATATTTATCACAGAATGTGTTGCAATTAGTTTTGGTCTTTGCACTTCAATTGAATTCGAATTTCAATGGCGCACTCATGGAGGTAGAGTAATTAGTTCCCCAATCTCAATAATGGAATGCACAAAGAGGCCCCTACATAGAATGCGAGTTTTAAATTATTGCCACAAAAAGTAAGCTTGACTATTTTCAGTTTCCGTTTCTTTTCACCAAAATGAATTTCCAAATATTTCATGAACGGCAGTTATTTCGGCAAGTACTTTTAAAAGACGATCTATTAGTCTAACGTTTAAAAAATATACAATCTTTGCCTGATTTATTTGTTTATCCCTCGCTGAGCGGAGGGAAATTATTGTAAAATATAAACTACTTCAGCCTGTAAACAAAAAGAGTCCTTTTTTTATCCCATAAAAAATCATATATACCCGATGAACATAAGCGGTGACACGCCCAGTTCTATACCAAGCTGTAATGTTTTTCGTTTTATAGCGTTTATACGCGATAGACATAACTTAGCTCATGCCAAAACACTCACCTGGCTGAAGAGTTGGCATCTTTAGGTCTGCTTGTTAACGGAGCCTATTTAAAAATTCGTTCCATCTACCAACACATGGGCTCGATGATGAACGGACCTTGGTCAGCTGTTGGACTGGTTGAAGGAGCGAAAGTGGTTCTCGGACCGTGCGCAATTCCAGTGAAAACTGTTTACAGAAATAAATTATCGGCTATTCAGCAAATCCTTCGGCGGCGTGTGTGTGTGTGAGTTAGGATTGGTTTGCATGAATAGCGAGGGATATTGTTAGGTGCCGATAGACGGCAGCACATGACGTCATGCTCAATGGATCAGAGCCAAGCCATAATTGGCTACAGATGCTGGTCGAAGGCAATTTTCTAATAATAACGTGTAGACCTTAACAATTCCGTTCCATCTCGTCTCGTCTCGTCTCGTGCTGAATGTGGGCGCCGTCTCTGCGAAATGGCAGTCAGCAGCTATATAGCCCATCGGATCAGGCGGCAACGGCTGTTTGATAAGGGCTCGTGGTCTGCGACCTGGCGGGGTGTATTGCCAGCCATCCAGCGTCTCATGGTCCATGGTCAAGAGCAGTTATAAATGGTGAGTGTATCGCTGGCATTTAACGGCACCCTTGCGTGTGTTAATCAACTGAACACCCACACAACGTGCACATCGAACCCACGCCCCCATCCCTCTGCCCCTGTCCACTATCCAGCTAGTGTGTGGCATTACTTGGCATTACGCCCCCTTCCAGCTGCCCATGCAGCGCCGGCTAGTTTAGCCATAGTGAAAAACCTTGTAACACTTTTCGACTCAACTTCCAGCTCCGTCGAATTATTTCGGAATTGTTAGTTGGCTTATTTTTAGCTGTTGAGCATCTGACGCGTCTAAAAATGGCTACCCACACCCTAGACCAAATCCAGCCCAACCCTACACAACCCCAACCACAATCCAGACTCAATATATTCAATATGGCGTGCGCTCTGTGGATTTTTTTTGTGCACTTTATTGTAGTTGTCGTCGCAGTTGTTGTTGTTGTTTGTAGTTCCGGGGGTGGTTCTGACTGTAAATACCTATTTTATGTTCAGCCCTGTGGGAGATTTTTTTCGTGGCATTAATAATACTTTCATGTTTACCATTGTGTGCTGGCTGCGGTTCTTATGTAGATTGTAGGATAAGCCGGACGATATATCGTGTATATAAATATAAATTTATATATATTTGCTTAAAGGGTAACAACAAAATGGAGGCATTTTAGTTCAAAGTTCATAAAAGAAGAGACGGTCACTTTGCACTAAAAAACTCTTCGTTAGTTCTCTAAAAACTTCATTAAAATAAAATATTTTTCTTATCAAATATTATCATGGGAACTCTGTGAGAGAAATAGTCGATTTCATTAGCATATATCTGAAAAGATTTCATAAATTATTGTATATATATCTTAAAATACTTATTTTTATTAATTATATTAAATAATTCCTTTATGATATAATGAAAATGAAAACAAATATATATATATTTCACATAAGTGAACATCAAATTCTGTCTTTAATCTCTGTCTTTAGAACTTAGAGGAAGCTCAAGATGCACAAGCGAATTCACGGAAATGGAAATCGTATTTGATTTTGACTTGAGCTCGTGCTCTAGGATCATATATTTATGTATATGGACTAATGGCCTGAGAAAGAGGAACAGTTCTATATCAACACGACTTATACATCTAATTAGGAATCTACATATATATTATATGGACTTGAGTACACAATACTATAACTGTAATATTATCCCTCCCACTATTACTAGATGACTTCATGTATAATAAATAAAAGACCATTTCTAGATATGATATTGAAACTATGAAATGAACATTTAAGAACATTATATTGATGTTGTTTTTTCTAGATTATGAAAAAAATGCTTTAGCCTAAAAGACATTTTGATTTACAAAACCTTTCGCTACAAAAAACGCACACAAATTTTGTAGCTAAAGGTGCAAAATGAGCAACAGCTGCTAGAGGAGAAGAGGGAATTGCAGCAAATACAATAGAAACCGGAAAAATGGCGCATGCGCAACATCTCAAACCGAAAATTACACCTTTTAAATGGTCAGTCAGTCAGTCAACGACCATTCGAGACTGTGGGGTATCCTCAGTGACCCCGGCTAGTTTCACTTAAAAGAGATTCGTCTTTCTATTATGCTCCGAGTTTTTTGTCTGCGAATCGAACAATGGCCAGAGGGATGGGAACAATACCACAAGCCGAGATAAGAGCTGGCAAACAAGACTAGGGATAGACCGAGCATCGTTAGGCAGCAGATTGAGGTTAAGATTCTGTGCGGCAGATAAACATCTTAGAGCTGCGCTTGCGCTTGCCACAAGCCAAAGCCAAAGTAGAGAGCCGACTGTCCAGTGGGTTATTAGCAAATTACGTGCGCTCAAATGGACAAGAATCTGTAAATGTTCGATTAAAGGGATATGCAAAATCTTATTTCAGATTAGATCTTTGGGTTGTTGACTAAATATCAGCTGGACCACCATCAAATATTTACATGAACTTACAGGCAATATTTTCTAAACTCTATTCTAGGCGGGGCCCCATTTCGAATTTAATTTCTATCGACTCATAAATATCAATTATTGCATTGTGGGTGCACAGTTTTAATGAGGGAAAAACGGAAAATTAAAAATATTGAAAACTATCTAATGAACAAATATTCGAGCTATGTCGTGTCTATTCCACACTCAAATCACTTGCAGCCAATCAGAAGCCAGCTGGAAAAACTATTTATAAAACGCCCAAAAATGCGCCAAGGGATCGAGGGAAAGGAAAACCAATTTCAACTCAAGAGCACGCGCCATTTGTAGGCAAAGCGTGTGCGACGCATGCGCAGCTCCGAGTGAACTCCCCAAGCGATCCTCGCGATCGTCGCCAGATCCCTTGAAAGGCGTTGCCCATGAGCGTGTGCTCATGAGCGTTTCATTATTATTATATAATTTCCCCCCTCTCAGCTCATATGCCATGCGAATTGTGCGTTTTCACGCAAAATGCTAGACAATAATCGATCAAGGGAAGTTCTTAAGAATGGACGATCCTCACAGCTATTTCTCTCGCCAGGCCAATTTGCTCGGGTCACCCGCACAGTTTTTTCACTTAATAGCCCGAGCATTTAGCCCATGATGGAGCAGTTTTTCAATTAACTGTTACACCACATTGTGTGGTTCTCATGTAGACGAAAATTTCCATAAATCATCTTCCGGAAAAGGCCGCTGACATCTGGCATCGATCATGAAACTATAGAATCTTATATATGAATTTCTTTATATCGCATATTATTCTTTATTCAATATTACATAAAAACATTTGGGAAACTCTATTTATTTATTTGTATTTTACTATACAGGTGTTTCTTCACACTGGGATTGTATATTACAAGGTCATTGAAATATTCTGACCTTGATTTACATTTACAGCTAGAAACTAATTAAACTTGAATTTTGATCCATTTGCTCAGATTGCGCATATTTTGTAAATATTTGTTTATACAATACGAGTACACTTAATATATCTATGTTTATTCAATTTAAAAATCGTGGGCATTTACACATTTTTGTTGAAAATTTCGAGTTGTAAAATCTCTAGATTTGTACTTCTTTTTGATCGATATCAAAAATATTGTCATTATGCCGAATGAGTTAAAGGAATAAATAATAAAGAAAATCATAAAAATTTTAAATTATTCTTGAAAAAATGTTCGTTTATTGTGGCTTGACTTAAGACTGGAATTAGGCTAACAAAATACTGCAATATAAATGAAAAGAGAGCATTCGCTTATTTTTCTTTTTTTTTTTTAAGACTAAACATTTATTATGTAAAGAAAATATAATAGTTATACACTAATCGCTGCTGTGTAACTGTGACTTTGGACTGATTGCTTACGAATTAAGTTAAGTTAATGTCGACTTAAACTAGGAATTTTTAAACCTTTTCACGGTTTTTGTTCGGTTTGTGACGTTAGTTTTTGTTTTAGTTTTAGTTTTGGTTTGAGTTTGCTTTCGTTCGCTGGAAACTGAAAACTGAAAGCTGAAAGGATGCAGAGAGTAGAGAGAGGCTAGCAGAGAGTGGGGATAGTTACTACATGGTTGCATTAGATCTACAGTTAGAGCTAGATACGAATCTGTGGGCTTAGGTCTAGAGTTAGTTGATAGCGTTTTGGCGCATTTTTGGCTTATGTACAATTCTCGACAACAAAATGAAAACTTAAATTACGAATATATACAATTTTGGACAACGAAATATGTTAATAATAATAAAAATATCTAATAACAATATTGTGGGCCGCCGGCGCTGAGTGGCTCTTAGGAGTGCGCATTACGGGCCATGTGCACGAAGAGGCCGACGGGTCCGTCGCACTTCTCGCCGCACATGTTGCACTTGAAGACGTCGTCGCAGCTGTGATACCCCATGTGGATTGTGTAGAGCACAGCGTCCTTGAAGTAAATATCACAATACTTGCACTCGTATATGGCCGGAGCGCTGCTGCCCGTGGATGTGGCTGTGGATGAGCTCGATACGGTGGCGGAGGTGGCAACGACGGCAGCTGGAGGGGCATTGCTGCTGCTGCTGGCATTCGAGCTATTGCCGGAGCTGGAGGCCGTTGAGCTGGCGCTCGTGTTGGCCTGCGGCACACGGCCCGTTTCCATGGACTCATCCGCGGAGCTGGCACCAGAGCAGGGATCATCCGCCAGCTGCTTGTTAGCGCTGCTGCCGGCAATGGGCGACGAGGCCGTGGGCAGAACACTGGGCGGCAGTTTCAGTTGCTGTTCCGGCGATGACATCGCCGCCGATTTCAGCTGCAGCAGCGTGTCCAGCTTGAGGACACGACCCTTGCGGCGAGAGGTGCTGCTGCTGCTGATCAGAGGTGTGTCATCGTCTTTCAGCTTCAGGTTAATGGCCATGTGGTTGCTGTGGGGCTGAGGCTCCTCCTTGACCGGAGTGCCTTGTGACAGATCCATGGCTGAGTCTACGGATTTGCGCTCGAAATCATCGTCATGCTCATCCTCCTCGTTGTCGCTATGCGGAGGCAATTGCTGCTGTTGCTGCTGCTGCTGTTGCTGCTGTTGGTGTTGTTGCTGTTGCTGTTGCTGCAACTGATCACGCATGCGGGGCGACAACTGTGCCAGAACCGCAGCCTGCTGCTGGGCAGCGAGCATCTGCAGATTGAGATTCCAGTAGGGGAAGAAGGCCATGTTGCGGTTCTGCTGAAGCAGGCTGGCCAATGGCGGCAGCAACGCGCTGGACAGGCTGGGCGCCTGCTCAACGCTGGCCACGCTCTTGGCCGGCGACGGTGGGGAGACGGGAGCCACAGCTGCTGGTGCTGATGTTGTGGCTGCTGCGGCTGCAGATGGGATGGGAAATCCTTGGAGCGCGGCGGATAGCTGAGAGGTTGCGCTTGGTGGCAGCACAGGCTGTTGCTGTTGCTGTTGCTGCTGCTGCTGTTGTGGCTGGGGCTGCAGTTGTTGCTGCTGGTGCTGCTGCTGCTGTTGCTGGGAGGCAGCTGATGCAGCACTGCTCCGCTTGCTAGAGCCGCCACAGCTGGAGCTGCTGCCCGAGAAGGACTTGCTCTTGGGTCCGCGCCGTGTGCCATAGACATCGATGACCAGGGAGGGATTGGGCGTGCCATCCTCGTCCAGCACCATGCCGGGCTTGTGGCCATACTTGCGCAGATGCAGCTTGAAGCTGTGACAGTATTTGGTGGCATAGTCGCAGTCGGCACAGCGATACTGATAGACGGAGCTGTGCGACTTCCGGTGGGAGTTCAGCATGGACTTGTTCACGCAGGTGTAGCTGCACTTGTCGCACTGGAACGGCTTTTGGTTCTTGTGCTTGCGAATGTGGTACTCCAGATGATGCTTGAATTCCGTCACAAAGGGGCACTTGGCGCACTGCAGAATCTTGTCGGGCTTCATGTGGGTGCGCGTATGCGCCCAGAAGTCCACCTTGGTGATGGCCACGACGCCGCACGTCTTGCACTTGTAGTTCTTCATCTTGCCGTGCGAGTTGTAGATGGGCATGCGTATGTTGCTGTCGTCGTCCTCGGACTCGGCCATGTACTTCATGTCCTCGCTCGAGTTCGACATCAGATCGTGCTCCTTCTCGGGCTCCACGCTCGATTGCTGCGACTTGGCCGGCGACTTGGGCGGTGTCACGTCCATTGGCGGCGTCAGCGCCTGCAGCTTGTCGCCGGTCTGTATGACCGTTGCCACCGCTGTGGGCACGGCTGTGGGCGTGGGCTGTGGACTGGGGCGCATGCTGCTGGCATAGTAGTGCTGCATGGGATTGGGCAGACCCGGCGGCGTCAGCGGATTGAAGCCGCCCAGTGTGAGATGATGATGCTGCTGCTGCTGCTGCTGCGCTGCCTGAAAGTGTTGCTGGTATTGCTGCTGCTGCAACAATTGCTGCTGGAGTGTGCTATCAAAATGTTGTAGGCTGTTCTGATCATTGTTGCTCGGTGACGGCGTCATGGCAGCCGCACACATCGTATCCATTGGCTGCTGATGCTGCTGCTGTTGCTGGTGCTGTTGCTGCTGTTGCTTGAGGTATTGTTCCAGCTGAGTGCCAGGTGCATTGGGTGAGGGCAGTGGCGATTGCCTTGGGCTGCTCGCTCCGCTGTTGCTGTTGCTGTTGCTGCCATTGTCGTGATGGTGACTGTGGTGATGCGACATCGGCTCCTGCTTGATGTTGGCGGCAAACATGCTGCTGTACCAGGCATTGTGCTGCTCGTAGTTAGGCGCCGCGGTGCTCGTCTCCCAGTTAGGCATGTTGCTGGTTACGGCTGCAATGGAAGGAACAAAGAGCACACGGTTAAGATTGTAATTTGAATGTAGGTGGTCAGTGCGCCTGCGTCGAGTTTTTTATGCTTTTTGTCTCAATTCCTTTTTTTCTTGTTCTTGTTTTTTGTTTGCTTTTTTTTCCAAGTGTTTTTATTTTTGCCACCCCTAAGCCAAGCGTGCCACCCTGCTGCTAGGAGAGAGCGTGTAGCGGGGTGGCAATTTGAGTGAGTTTTGCAGAGGACAAAATGGCTGGTGAGGCGGACGCGTATGGGGTACGGGATATCCTTGGGTAATTGGTCTCACCTAGCGCTGCTCGTGCGACGGTTATTCGTGTTATATATTCCAATTATTGCGATTGTGATTGTGCTGCAGTTGATCTGGAGCGGATGCTGTGTGTCTGGTCGCTGGACGAGCGAATTTGTGACTGACTGTCGGATTGCAAATGGTCGTTGCTTATATTTGGGCCAGGTAGGCGACACACGCGTCAAGGGATTAGATGGGAAAAAGGTGAGCGAAAGTCAGGTATCGGGTCGCGCGGTCGCGGAGTCGCGAGTCGCGCACTCACCTCAGCTTCTTGATCCATTCAAACTGGATTAGAGCGGCAACAAAAACAAAAGCGGAAAAATGCAAACACGAGAAAAAAGAAGAAAATTACGCGCATTGGATTTGGATGATCCGGGCCGCGAAACTTAAGCTATGCAGATTAGAACACAAAACGCAACGAGTTTTCCCCTCGCACACGGCACGCAGTGGATTAAAGTTAATCAGCGCGAGCAGCCAGGAGCGAGCATCGAGGATTGGATTAGAAGGCGCAGCCTGCGACGACGAATTTCACGTTTAATAATAAAAAGCAAAAGGATTTAAGTTAATTGTCGGCACTACGCGGTATATGGTTGAGTAACTGTATATCTAACTGAATATAGCTAGGCATATATAGAGAATATATATTTGCATAAATCTGAACAGTCCACAGCTGGCGAATTTGTCAGCTTGGGCGATTATCATTATTAAACGGTGCATTTTAGTTTGGAATTTGTTATCATAGAAAGCACATAAATTTCTTTTTAATAGCAATTAAATTATTGTCATTTTTGCAAGTTTATTTTAATGAGATATTTTTGAAAAGCTGCACACGAAATTTCATTATATTTCGTTAAATTTCTATAAAAAGTTCGACAAAGCGATCATAGAACGCAAATAGAATCCCAAAAGCCAATGCCAGAGAAAAAAATTAAATCGAAATAAAAATCAACATTTGTATACAATGGGTATTATACGGATTCTACGAATTCAACTCAATGCAATTCTCTTTTTGCAATAAAAAAAACTTAAAAACTTATTATGAAATCGGAGATAAAAAGTATGGCGAGAATAGCGAAAATCTTATATATATTAACAAATTCGTTTGTAAATCTGTTAACTTTATAAATACTCTAATCTAAAAATTGTCTTATTTATTTTTAACAATTTTTTAAATTTCAGTTTAATTAGTAATTAAACAGCTCACAAAATATTGTACATAAATTTTATAATATACATTCTCAGAATTTCTATTTATTCAAAACTTTTTCCAACTAATATGAAGAAGCCTTTTAATAATTCCAAATACATATATATATATATATATATATATATATATATATATATATATATATATATATATATATATACAACAAATAAATTTATTTTTATGGAATCATAGAAATTGATATTTAATAACCCAGTGAAATTGGTATATGAATATCAAATATTTCATAGCAGAATTATTTTTTTTTTTTTTGCTTTCAAATGCTTGGTTAAGAGCTCTCTATTTTTGCTTCTATTTTTTGTTGTTTTTGTTATTTTTGTTTTAGTCTTTACTTTGATTTGCGTAGTTTTGAAATATACCCAATAAATTTTCTATATATTTTTTGGTTTTCTTTTTTGTTGTTTGCATTTTTCCTATTGCAATTTCACTGCAGTTGCCGCATTTTTGGCCAATTGTTTGTGCTTTTAAGTAAATATTATTAAAAACGCAAAACGTCAGCAGCAGTCGGCTCTTGGTAATGGCAACGCAGCAGGGGCGGCGGTGGGTGATGACATGGTAATTGGGATTGGAGAGTGCGGATCGAGCTGGTTGCTAAAATATCTACAATACTTATGCATAATTGATGGTACAGGAAATTTGGCGCTGCAAAAGTTCTCTAGCAAAACAACAAAAGCAATACATATATACAAATACATATATATATATATTGTATAATGTGCTTAGCATATTTATTTAATTTAGCTAGTGATATTTTTAAGAACCCAAATTAATTGGCTTGTCAGTGTAACAGAAACAAAGAGGGAGAGAGACAGAGACAGAGAGAGGGAGAGAGAGGGCAAGGGGAGAGTGAAAAGCTTACGGTTTGTCTACTTTTTTGCACATGCAACAACAACAACAACAAAAGGAACAACAATAACAAAGGCAAAAACTAAAGGCCAAGTGTAAAATTAATATTACGCCGGCTACATGCCATGCAGGAGCATCAGCAGGAGCGGGCCAAGAGCGGGCCACGAGCAGGAGGCTTACAAGGGGTGGCGGGGTGCTGGGCAACGAGTGCGAAATGCAACGCAACCGAAACTGCAAAGTAAAGTAAACATGTGCTAGTCGTTTGGCCAACCCCCCTGCCCCAGCCTCCTGCCGCTTGCCTCCTGGTCCCGCCTTTGCATCCCCGTCGCCCCACACACAACACAGTCGCTCCGCACACGAACCACAACCACAGCCACCGCCCCCTTTGGAAAAATATCATGAAAATGGCAAAAATGGAAAATTCAGACGCAGAAAATGCGCCACAAAAAATGTTTTTGTTGTAAATGTGTAACGGCAGGCGATGGGCCAGAGGGAGGGAGCAGGCAACGGGGCCAAACTGCAGCGTTTGTCGATGAATGTGCATTATAAAAAATTATTTATATATTTAGTTGTTTAGTTGTTGTTGCGAAAGGCAATTTTAATTATGCATGAGTAAATAGATGTTTATCGCGCGCGTTTTAAGCAGAGAAACTGCATGGAAAATAGTCGAGGAAACGTCTTTTCAATGCCAAACGTAAATTGTCAGATGCAAAAAATTGATCATCTATTCGGTTCCTCGCTGTTCTATTGTCAGCAAACATTAAAAATATGCCAAAGCAGCTGACAATCATTTTTGCAAATAGTTGCCAAGAAAAGAACAAAAAAAAAAAAAAAAAAATGAAAAGAATAATAAAAATAAATAAATATAAAATAGTTAAAAAGAAAACACAAAGAAAATATTTCTTTCAGTTTTCATTCGTGCAGTGAGAACTATTTTGCAATGCACTTTTGGCAGGCTCAAACAAAATGGACATTAAAAAATTGCACCGTTGACTTTGAATTATAGTTGAGTGTCTAAAATTAAATATTAAAAATAAAAAAATAAAAAATGAGAAAAGGCGAATATCAAAAGAAATTGCTAAAAAGCCAGAGGACGGCGCGAAAGAAAGGCGGGCAAAAAATACAACATGCAGTCGGACATGTAAACAAATAAAATTAGCTGCCAGGCAACGAATGAGCGAACAGGGGGCAATGCTGCGCTGGCCGGGGAACGCCGGGTAGTGTCGGGGTGTGTGTGTGTGTGGGGGGGGGGGGGGGGGGGCACCCCGTGGGGCGGTGGGGCGCTGATGGGGTGAGGCCTGGCAAACTGCACGGGCAAAAAACAAGTTCGCCAGATCGGCTAAAAGCCAGACAGATTTTGAAATATTGTTTTAGAATTTTTGCTGTTGCATTTTTAGCAAGCGATATGTAAGCAAATGTATGTGTGTGTGTGTGTGTGTGTGTGTGAGTGTGGCTGTGGCTGTGTGTGAATGTGTCTGTGCGTGTGTGTTTGTCTTTAAGGTTAGACACAAAAAGAAGCGTTCGACATCGACAGAAACTACCAAGTGAAGAAAGTATTCAAAGACAAATAGAGTTTTATTACTAAGGGTATTCCCTTATATCGTATACTAAATAATAATTAAAAGCTTAGCAAAACTAAAGCCAAAAGCATGTTTCTTTTATGTCTTTAAAGTAAGCTTCGTTCAAAAATATGACAAACCCATATGAAACATTTAATTTCGCTAATTTTCTCCTTAAAGAGGTTTATGTGGAGTCTAAAAATAAATCTGAAAAAGTGATGTAAAACAAGATTATTTTACCCTAATTTCCTATTTTCAATATATATAATATATATTTATTATAATAAAAAGCAAGCTACACGTTTTAACTCCAAATCCAAAGCTAAAACAATTGGAATATTTAAACATACAAATTTAATTTAACATTCGCATCATTTTTATTCCCTTAGTATGCCCATCAAATTTGTTAAATCGAGCTTTATGTTAATCTGAATGCCTCAACATTTTGCGATTTGTGCTATTCCCTAGAAATACTATGCACTATTTAAAGACGTTCCATTGTTTTTGTTTATTTCTCTAATCGCTGCACCGTTGCGGTGCGGAGTGCACTTAGCTCTCTAACTGTAAACCTATTACTATTGCTCTTGATTTATGTGCTGCTTTACCGCCTGCTGAGAACGCCAAATTTTGAAGGTTAACTGAGAGATAATAATAATAGTGGAAAGTGATATTTACATACCTTGGGCGACTGTGGGCAAATCTCAAAAAGTTTTTTGGTCCGAAACGGGAATCGGGAACAGGAGCAGCGGCTGCTGCTTCTGCTTCTGCTTCTTCTGCTGGTGCTGCTGGCGTGCAAGCTCTCGCGCTCTCTACACTTGACCGCGGCACCGTTAAATCAAACAAAACGGCGATAAAAGTGCGTGCGAAACAAAAACCGCGCACAGCACACAGGCGCACGTTCACACACACACACACGCACACGGAGTCGTAGGAGTGTTGGTGTGTGGTGGCTGCTCCTTTTTGGTCGTTTTTATCTCTTTTTTTGGTCTTTGCTTTTTAGCTTTTTTGTGCGAAGTTCGCGCATGTGCGAAAAAAAACTCTTCTGAAGGCTGGCCAATAATTTGTAAATTGTTTACGAGTGTTTAATATTTGTTTGCGGCTAGACTTAACACAATCACTGGCAGTTGATTTACTATGTAGTTTTTTATAGTGTTTTTGTTGTTGTTTTTTTTTTTTTTGGGGGTTTTTTATTTAGAGCTACTGTGTTTTCGGTTTCGCTTTCGTTTTAGTTGAGACACTCGTCGTCCTTTTTGAGATTGCTGATGGTTGCTCCAGAGCGACGTTCGGCTTATGCGAGGCACTGAGCACGACTGACACGGATTCCTGCTCAACTAGCACTAGTCATAGCTGAAAATCTCCGCATAGTGCAGAGCTCTGGTCCAAAAGCCACTCAAATGCAAAAGAAACAAATGTCAAAAATGCACGAACAAAACCAAAAACACACACACAAAATACTCACACACCAACACAACACAATCAAACAGAAACAGAACCACACTCACACAAACGCACACGCACAGCGGGTCGTGCTGAGAGCCAGAGAGCGGAATATGCTCGAATGAGCGAACTCAATTACAACGGTACAAGCAAAAACGCACTCAAAACGGCTGCTGGCTGTAACAGACTCAATGGCTCTGAGTGCTGTCCGCCCCGTCCCCATAAACGGCGTGCATTGACTGGTCGCTGCCTCCCCAAGTGCTCTCTCTGTCTCTCACCGTCTCTGTTTCTCTCTCATCCTGCCCCGCCCGCTGTCCCTCTCGCGCTGCCTCACCGAATGCTTCTTCAGCGAGCGCACTCTCTTCGTCCTGATGCACGCGTCTAATACGCATCCTTTGGCTACGCGCTGCATTTTGCTGCAGTTCGTAATTGCAGCTGTCGTTTATTTTGGCAAATTTCGCTTCACTATTGATTATTGATTTTCGGTCATTTTCGTCGGCCTTTGACCGCTGGTACATAGAGCTCCATGGAGCTCTCATCCCCTGCACACGTAGGTGGGGGCGGTCGGCTGCTCGGTGTCCAACTTAAAGCCAACTAAACAATGCTGATAGAAAGTAACATGCAAGCAATAATAAAGCATGTTATGGAGCTTGTTGAGGCGACGCATCAAGTGTTGTACTTTCGCTTTCAAAGGACAGCTAGAAGCTTGTGCGCCATTGAAACTGAGATGATTGAGAGGAAATTAGAAAATGAGATAATTTGAATCATGGAATCATCTTATAAAAAATTGATTTAAATATATTTAGTTTGACTTGCAACGAAATCTAGAGCAAATTGAAAAATACATCGATACGGGAGGTGTACTATATTTAGGGCATTCCTCTTTAATTCTTTCAATTGCATAAATTCAATATAGAACAATTTTAATAAACAAATTTCATGCGAGCGCTGTAAATGACATTTGCAATTTGTTGGCAATATTTATAAAACAAACGATGTTCGAAAACGCAAACAAAGCGCGAACAGTATGCAAATACATATGCGCAGCACACGCGCAGGACATGGCAGGATGCTCGCTGCGAGGCAGTGGCTGAACAGGTAGTTCGAGCAGAAGCAGGAGACGTCGCAGGGGCACTGCAGGCAGGTCTCGCATCATTGACGCTGTCAACCGGATTAGAAGTGCAACCGGACTTTGTACGCGGATTTGCGAGCACTGAAGAAAGGATTAAAGGTGCTGCTACCTGGACCGACCGCTGCGTTCATTAATCCCGCGATCTGCAAGCGAACCGCGGCTGCCGGGAAACTAGAGCAGCAGCGACAGCAGTGGTTCAGAGCCAGAGATTTAAAAGTGATTTAAAAGTTGCAGTGGGCGACTGCATAATCCAACATTACGCACCGTGTTGCAGGATCAGGATCAGTGACTTTGATCCTGATCCGAGTGCTGATCATGTGATTAGCGCTGCTTAAGGCGGGCGCGGGCGGGTGTGTGGAGCCGCTGATCCGCAAGTTATGTAAAGTTGTCGCAAAGCCAAAACAAACGTTCCTTAAGCCGCACTCCTCAGTCTTAGTCCTTATCGCTTAGACGGCAAGTTCGCACATGTTCAGCGGCAGCGCGTCACGCTTGACCTTTTAATTGATGATCGTGATAATAACTGTCATCTAATTTGGCCCGAGCACTAAGTTCAAGTTCTCTATGAAAATGATACGCTGGCTTGGCCTCAACCATTGTTCACCCAATGTCAACAGACATCCTTGAGATTGAGTCTTAACATCCTTAGTCCCGCTTTGTTCTTCAGTGGCTGCGATGGTGGTGGCTCGGGATCAAGATCTCATATGCAAATGCGAATCTTGCGGTTGGCTGAATTTCCATTGATGTGCCCATGCCCAGAGTTCCACACCCCAAAACGCTTATTTCAGACCTCATTAGTTTTGTTTGCATTTGGCGCACTTTTCAGCCGACCTCATCGAACAGTTCCTTGAGTTTTTAAGCTGATTTCATGCCATGGATGATGTGGCATTTTCTTTTGGATTTCTTTTTCTCTCTGTCTTTCGGGTTTGCCTGTCTGTATGTGGTTTCTTTTTATGCCCTTTAATCATAATTAGTTTTTGAGTTTTGTATATTTTTTTTTCTCCAAGTGCTACTGGACAAGCTAATTGAGATGCGATTGCTTAGTTGTGCAGGATATATAGAGAATACCCATGAAATGCTGATTGAATGATCTAAAAGAAGTATAATTGTATAAATAAAGTATATCGCTAACTATAAGGAACCCATGTCCTGAGTCATAACTCTTCTTTTAACATGACTTTTGATATATTGAGTTTCATTTAAGGAAGAAATATACTTTAAAATTGTGCCCATTCCTTGCCTAAATAGAAACATATTCTAAGCTAAGCCAGAGTCAGAATGTTTACATTGTAAGTGTCTGAAAATTGCATCGAAATAAATCAAATGGCAAAGTGCTCGCCAGAGATACGCCCACTTGGGTGAGAGGTGCGTCGTTGGATTCGCAGAAATGTTATGCTAAACAGCGGGCACGGACGACACATCCGTAAATCCTTTTTTAGCATGAAAAACCGAAGGATTAAAAAAGGAAACTAGAGCAACAGCGACCCAGATAGAAACAAACCCGACAACACAAACAGAAACTGAAACTGAACCAGAAACAGATAGAAAAACACGAGCATGGCGAAATAGTTGCTCTAATTTTGATTGTTTGTCCTAATGGCTACGCCGTAAAAGTAGCTGAAAAGCAACAAAAGCGTGAAGGACAACGCGAACATTGGTGCAGGACAATTGCCCGTTTCGGTGGCTTGGTGGCCGGGTCCGTGCTGTGTTTATGATTCCCACATCTCAGCAGTTAGATGATGCTTTCACATATTTTGCATGCACCCAGGCATGTCGTACCAGGTAATCAGCTACGGCCAATGGCTTAACAATGAAACTCACTGGAAAATCACGAGAAAGTTCCTCCGGACGGGCAGGCGTAGACGCCTCGAAATAAGTACAACTCGAGCATCTACTGCACTGAAGGCTCATTAGACTGCTCTAGTTATGATTGTCCAAGGACTCGGCGGCACCGCGGCGACTGTGAGCGACAGAGATGGTGCGAGGCAAAAAAGGCCGTGATCGTACTTCCGCGTAATGTTGTTTTTTAGAGCCGTGCAAAAACCATAAAACATTTAGTTTTTTATGGCCAGGACAAAGCAGGTAGTCCGATCTGATCCCAGGACTCTGGCTGTTTTGCGGATGCGGCTGCTGTTTTTTGTCCCTTAACCCTTTCACCATTAACAAAAAGATCTTACCAACTCTCTTGCTTTCTCTTTCCCTCCGTGTCCTTGCCAAATTCCTGCGAAACTGCCTACGCTATATATTTGTGTGTGTGTGTGTGTTTTTTTTTGTTTCTAGCTAATGCCGCTCGCTTTGTGTTCTTTATGATGCATCGGTTGTGTTTTTTATGACACCCATTGTTCCTCAACTCGCAGGGCGAAAGACTCGCACTTCCTTAACCCTTTGGCGAAAGTTCTTGGCCTGTTTGCCCGAACGGGTTAAATGCAAGTCTGTGCATTTTTTATGAGCGCTTTCAAACACTGTCCACTTCCACGAATTCAGTATCCGCTCATTAGCCATTCCAAAGGGTTAAGTTCGATGGGTTTCATTTTATGATTGCCCTAAAAATACTCGACAAATGAAATTGCAATGTATTTACGATTGACAGAGCTGGACAATCGTTTGCCCGAGAAAACTTGTTCACTAGACTATAATAAAAAAAATTGGAAAATATTGTTTTTTAATATTTATCATTTTTATTTAAATATTTAAATAATTTTTTACAATTTTTGTTATTTGCAAAATATTTATTAAAATATATTTCAAATTACGTTCTTTAAATGGTATGCAGAAAATTTAAATACTTGATATTGAATATTTTGTCCAAAATTTTTTCATATATTATATAAAAATAATAGATCGTTTAAACAGCTTTTTTAAGTTAAAATAATTTATTTATAAATAAAAGAAATATTAATGATACCATTGCGAATTACTTTTTGTTGTTGTTTTGTTTATTAGAGCTTAAGATAAATATAAAATTAAGACTAACTTATGAATTAGGTCCTGGCAAAATAGGTAACTATTTTTTGTTCTTAAGAGAAAAAGAAACCTGAACAGAATTTTATAATGAATAATAAGCAAAATAAATCTAATTGACATAAATGGGAAAAGAATATTAGGTCGGTCATTATAGGATCTGAAGTTTCTCGTTTTCTACATTTTATAAACAATCACAGAAATTATTAAATATTAAAAGAACTACTTTATTTTTTTTTTTTAAGAAAGCAAGAATAATAAATGAAATCTTATATATGTTGCTTATAGTTATAAATGCTTATATCATTTTATATACATATGTATATAGCCATATATTATATAATATTAAAAAAAAATTCAAGTCTTTAAATCTTACAAAGGTCCGTTACATTATCGTTGTGATACCACAAATCATTTTACTTCCGGATTGACGCAACTGCCTGACTCCCTATTCGAGTGACCATTGGGTTACATTTGTAATGCGTCTGTAATGAATACCACTAAGTCCGCCTTGAATGTCGCTGCTGGCGCATTAGAATCCAAATGCATTTCAACAATGGGCAGCACAATTGTGGACTGATTTCGAGTCCGTTGTGCTAAATCCCGAGCTTAGACAATTGGCAATTTGAAATAAGCGCCAAAATGTGCTGAATCTCACCCCGAGTATATCCTCAAATTCTGACCATCACCATCTAATCAGGCCGGCCGGGCAGTTACACATTTTCACACTTTCGTGAACCCTGCGGTGCAGCGACGCCAACACAGAGCCAAAAGCGGATCGAGCTAGAGCTAGACCTAGAGCGAGAGCGAGAGCGGTGCCAGGGGTTGGGCAACGGCTATTGGCCGCAGCTGAAGTTGACCCCTTGTCAACGTCCAGCAGAGGTTAAAATTAATGCGAAAACTGTGAATGTGTCACAAAAATTGCGTGAATATTCGGGGTCACGCATAAGACGCAGCTTCAAGAAGGCTGTCCGAGCTGCCCGAGCTGCCCGAGCTGCCAGAGCTGCCCTTGCTGCATAGGGGTGGCCAGGGTCAGGACCCCGGGCAGGGGCTGCAATTTTCAAATTTATTGCTACACAAACAGCAATGCTCTAAATTGTAACGATTTCGATTCGCACACACGCACACACACACACGCAGTAGAGCTGTAAAAAAGGATTTTCTATCCCATTGTTTTGCATGCAGAGAAATGGCTTTCGAGGATCGTGGGACTGCGGCTGCGGCTGACCCCTCGCCCCTAGCTTGACCTTTTTTCGTCTTGATTCAAAATAGTTGGCACATTTAAATAATTATTCATTGCCTCGATGGCATTCAGTCCACAATGGTCATCAGCGATTTCAGTGTTTCCATTGCAAATGGCATTTAATTGTTGACCCCGCCAGCAGCGTTTCCATCGTCCAGTTTATGACCAAATTGTAACGGATTTCGGCAAAAATCAAATTAAAATTCTGCAGCTGCTTTAGGCTACATAGAAACTATTTTTCCAACGGACTTTATCAGAGTTTGAATGTAGGGAATAATAATCTTTAGGCGACTTTTTGCACTCATTTTCAGAATGGGCAAATTTATACAAATTATATAGTTTTATGTTGTTCAAAATGTTACAACTTTCCAAACTGAACTTTTCCTTCATTCACAAACGTTCGTTCACAATATTGAATTGATCTTCTTTCAGAAGAGTACAAATACATGTTTCGGGTAGTTTTTTAAGGTATTCTCTAAAAATTACCATCTTTAAAAAAGGACATTTTATTTTACAAATCGTACAAAAAAATAAATTACAAATATTATATTATACGTGCTTCTCATACTATATAAGTACATATGTATGTCGAATAAAATCAAGGTTTAGTAACATAGAGCGTTGAAAATAACAAAATTTTCTTTTTATATAAGAAATAATGAATAACTTTTTTATATTTTTTATATTAATAAAAACTATTAATTTATGCATTTTTCTAACAGAATATATTCAGAGTTTTCTCTCTCTCTCTCTCTCTCTCTACCTCTATCTCTCTCACTGTATTTCTCCATTCTAAACAGACAACTAGTTTTATGAATGATTGTATATTGGTATGAAGAATTTTAAAATGTTTTCATGAAGCTTTCCCATAAAAAACACATTTCTCCCAAGTAAATATATAAAATACAAATACAATATAAAGCTTTAAGTATATAAGGGAAATGTACATTAATTCGTAAGTGCAGAGCAGCAACCTGAAGATCAAAAAGATTAGCTTAATGGCCTGGCAGCTGGTCTCCTACAACTACATTTCCTTGCCTCATTCTCCTCCTCCTGCTACACCACCTCGTTTAGCAAGGACTGTAACAATATGTCGCTAATGGGAAATGTCGGCAGCCATTTTGTGCCAAAAACAAAGCCGGAACACACAAACGAAGTGCGAATAAAAAATTGAACTGCTTACGAAAAGTAGACAGGCCTATTAGATGCAAAGGCCATGCCAAAAAGGATGAATTAGACATGCCGCCCCAGCTTGTTGCGCCAGCAACAAAGGTATTAGACGTAAGTCAGGCACAACAAAGAGAGCATATTTTATTCTTTAAGGTGTAGAAATGCCAGCAGCAACGAATCCCAAATACTCTACATGGAAAATAATATAAATGGGTTAATGATATATTTGAATTGAGTCTTCTCATATTTCACCGTGATATATTTAAGCAAATTTTGATATAGAAGTAATAATTATGATACATGGATGGAGCTTAAATCTAACTTCTTTCAAATATTCAACATCTCAGATGATTCCTTTTAGATACCCTAACACAAACACGCCCACATGTGGAATTGGCTGTTTAGTTTCGTATGTCGCTTGGTGAGTTATTGGGAGTTGGAACTCCCCGTTATGCCATGAGTATAAACACCACTGTCATTTATTTTCGTATTATCATAATGAGTACTCGTATATTTTTATGTGAATCTCTTGCTTTTTGCACCAAGCACTTCCCCTCGCACATGTGTCACACATACATGCACAAGTTTTTGTGAGTGGCTGTGTGTGTGTGTGTAAAAAAAGATGAAGATAAGCAAAAATAAAAGTGAAATACAAACACAGCACTCGCCTTCGCCTTCGCATTCGCATTCGCATTCGTTTCTTGTTAAATTATCACCCAAGACAGCAGCCACCCTCTCCAGTCTAGGGCTGGCTATTTATGCTGCCAGCAGCCACCCCCACAAGTACTCACACACATGCACGTACACACCCACTCACACGTAAAGCATACGAATCGCTGGCAGCCCATTTACTTCTTTTTTTCGAAATAGTTTGTTATGGGTTTCTTTTTGCTTGGCCATACAGGGTAGAAAATTCAACTGAAAATGATTTTCCTTCGGCCCTTAGATCTGAGAGAGGCTGAAAATATTAGAAGCAATCCCCAATAGGCAAACAACTCAAGTTTGCCTTACAAACATTATAATTGGTCATCGTTACATCCGATATCTTCTATGTATGCTTTTAATTCGAAGATAGATGTATTTGTAGAAATATAATTTATACAAATTGGCATTATATTAGTTTTTTTCTTAGTCCATATACAGTGAAGACTAACAGTTCAAAAACATTGCAAAGTTCTTTTCTTTGGCTTTTCTCTAACTCTGAGAATAATTGACTTTTCTAGCCTTTCCAGCTAAATTGTTTTTCGATAATTCCCCTCTGTAACTAAGCTTATCAATTCTTATTTTTAAATCCCATAAACTACTTCAATACAGTTACATTCGCCTCTCGCTATGCTGTTTAAATAATTTGTGACTTATAAAAAAATATTTGAATTGTGGAAGCGTTTTGTTTGAACAACTGATAAAGTGCTAAAAACACATTGGCACTTGTTTGCCATTGCGGTCATTGTACTTTTTGTGATTTTCTATTCTATGGAAATTTTCGGGTAAATACAAAAAAGTCAACATTCACAATTAGTGATTGTGGTCGATTTTCCATTGCAAGAGAACTTCCCGACAGAGACAAAGCAAATCGCTGCAAGTTTGTAATAAATATACGAAATGCATTGTCAATTTCAGTTATTATATTTATTAATTTAGTTTATCATAAGAATTAAAAATAATAGAATAAAATAAATTTTACATACATTTTACATTTAAATTTAAAAAAACACACAAATGAAATAAAATTTTTTTTAAATTTATATTTATATATATTCATTTTAAATTATATTTTTAATTATGTATTTATAAATATTTTCGTACATAAAGTTTGTATTCGAATTATTTATTATTATTTATTTAAATTTTTATATTATTCAAAAAGCTGAGTTGGTTATTTTTAAATTTTATTGATTTGCTTACATATATATTTTATTAATTATTTATATATTTATTTATTTATTCATATCTTTCAGTCTATTCTGAAACCTTTTGAGTTGATGGAAATTATCTTTTGGAAATATTTCACTGTATTTATGTCCTTTGCCTACTATTCATCGAATATTGTTCTATTTTATTCTCTATATAGTACATATACTTCTGGGCCTCATCAAAAAACCCATCTAAAACATTCCACACATTCGCATTTGCTAACAGCAGCCAATAACATTTTATGGCGCACGCCATTGCTATGTGCCACACACTCAAACACACACACGCACACACACACACACATACAGCGATCAACGAGTGAAAAAAGAGAAAAACTGACAGAAAAACTAATTCCACATAATGGCCAATCTACATAAAAAAATCGCTCGACATGAAAACCAAAAATCGATGAGCGGAATGGCAGTGGAGTAGCAATAGGAAAAAAAAGGAGAAGAAAAAGAAGAAAGAAAAAAAACAACAACAACCAAAGCAACAACTGCGACTGAGTCACAAAATACCACCCCGCATAAATTTGCAAATAATGAAATGGTAAAAAAAATGCACACATAAACAGAAATACGTACATACATATATACACACACACACATAGACAGACAGACGTGCACGGTTCACCAAGGGGCGACTGGCGAATAAAGTTCCAAATCATGAAGCATACAAAATGAAAATCCACCCTCGAAAAAAGTTGCCACGTTTTTTCCTTTTTTTTTCCATTTTGGGGGAAAAAAGAAAGCAAAAAGTATTGTAATGGTCTCTCTATGTGTGTGTGTGTGTGTGAGAGGCGTCTGTGTGTGTGGGTGGGTGGTTGGTTGGTTACTTGGTTGCTTGTTTCGCTTTCGCTTTGTTTGCAAAACAATCAAAAGCGGACGATTCGTCTCCACTCTCCCATAGCTGCTTGGCCACCCCACCCCGTGCTCCGTTGCCAGCTCGCCCGGCTGCTTCTATTACTCCTGGTCGGTGGAGCGTGGTCCTTGGAGCACATGGCCGGCGTTGGCCGCGACATTTGTCGTTGTTGGCGACATTAAATGTAGCTAGAAGTTGTTTGTATTGTACATTATATGAGATATACCCTATACAAAGCAAACGAAGCGGGAGTCTTAACACTTAAAGCAAACACTGCCTTAAGCATTGTGCGGGGTATTGTCGCTTCGCCATCTTCTTACATATTTCCTGCCTTTTCTTTTCGCTTCTGCCCAACGCAAAACCAATTTCAAGCATATTTTTATGAGCACTGTGAGCCGCCGTTGGCGTCATGGTCGCACTCGAGGAAGGAGCAGCTTTATTTTATTTTTTAGACATGCACCAAGACCACCGCAAGACGCTAATAACGTTTGTCGAACTGGAGGAGCTGCCCGCTATGGGAGAGCTAGGTAATTCTGCTTGGATTGCCGTCCAATTGGAAAAGTTCTCACTGAGGGAAATTGTTGCAGTGGGAAGTTCTTAAAATTGATGAATATATTAAAATATATCAAATTTAATATTAATATAAATATAGCATTAAAGTAAGTATTACAAGATTTTAATAGAATATTTATATTTATTTTATATTATTTTTTTCTACCAAAAATTTTTTATTTAATTCGTTGAATATGTTCTTTGTATATGTATGTAATAAATATAATTTTTTGTATATAATTTTTATATAATGTATAAATATTCCTTATCTAGATATGTATATTTTTATAAATGTATGTATGCATAAATTAATGTTATATCAGAAGGGGCTTTTGCAAATTTTTTGAATAGCTACATTTTCCACATTTTGTATTCATATATTTTAAATTCATATATAATAAATTAAATAAATGTACGTCAAGCTATTATAAAATTTAAAATAAATAAATTTGTGAAAAATAAACAAGTGAATAATTCAATTAGCCTGCTTAACAAATGGTGCTCCACATAATAAACATTTCTACATAGTCTCATTTCACATTTGGCAACTGTACGATACTTTTCCCGTAATATTTTGTGCTGCTTTTTATGTGCCTTTTTAGCAAATTACAAAACTGCGCCATTTTTTCGGACATTCTTTTCGCACAGGACACAAAACTGTGTGCCTATAAAACAACAACAGAAATACAGCGGAAATGGCAAGTACACACATGCACACACTCTGTGTATGTGAGTGTGTGTATGTGAGAGAGAGCGAGAGCGAGCAGTGGGACAATTTTCAACGTTGCTCCCGAAAATATGCAACATTTTTTATATGTTTCTGCTTCACAAAGTTTTGCGTCATAAAATTTTTTTTGCTGCGGCTGCCACTTTTGTGTTGTGTTGTGGCTTTATGTGTAAATGTGTGTGCATGGGTGTATGTATATATGTGTGTGTGCTTTTTATGACCCAATATGGCCGCCAAGCGCGGCGTACGTGTTTCGTTCAGTCTCAGCTTCTGCGATTGTGTGGGTTTATGAATTATATAGATTTTTATACGGTCGCATATTATTTTTGTTTCTATTTTCTTGATTTTTTTTTTTTTTTTTGCCCTTGCTTTACTATCTCTTCCAGCACGCCGTTCTCTTTTTTCCTCGGGCAATAAAAATGTCTTTTTATATGCGGCACTATCTGGCAGATCACCCTGCATAATGTTGGCTCGTTTTTGTTTCTGTTTATGAATATTTTCTGGGCCTGAGCTTGACTTTTATGTTTTACTGGGCTGGGCTACCAAGCTGGCATTTCATTATGCCAATATTCGTATATAGAATATATATGTTTTACTTGTACACTTTGTGCGCTTTTCCATTTTGCCGTTCGCCTTTCGCCTATTGCGCGCTGCTTTTGTCATTTTTGCATTAATTTCATATTTTGTGTGTGCGCTGGGCTGCCGCGCTGCTGTTTATTCCGCATAAATAATAAATATTTTTGGTTATTGCGTCTGCACAGCATTAATATTATTTTGCGCACACACACATACACACTCACACACATATACACGTTAGCATCCTGCATCGTGTGCGGCAGTCGGGACAACGCATTGCCGTGAGCTTTAATTTCGGCTCATTTTTCGTTATCAAAACATTAGGCCTATGCGCATGTATTTGTTGTTTTTTATTCTCACACATAAATATTTGCAATTAAATATGCGAAACACACACACACATCATCTACACGCCACACAATAAACAGGTCGATGGATTTCAATAGAGCCCAGGCGTTGGCCACTAGCAAAATATCCAAATATTGTTTATATTTGATTTAGCCAACAAATTTCATGCTTATCAAAATTTTCAAGCATTTTAATTAAAAATAGCAAAGTATATTCAAAAATTTTCAATCGTTCATTGGGGTATTTTTGGGAAAATATATGTGCCATTAATTATATATGTTTATTTACGGTAGATTAGAATTAATATAAAACTAAAGTTAACTTACAAATTAAACACGTAACTGGGGCCTTCGGGTTATTATACATTATATAAAAATATTCCATAGTCATTCGTATTATATATTTCCTAAATGCTCTAATTTAGACAACAAATAATTATATAGGCACTCTGTTAATATTAAATAGTCAGCTAATATTAGATATTTGATAGCAAATGACTTGAAGACTTACAAGTCCGTTTCTCCAACTGGACTTTTAATTCAATTGTAAAAAATCCCTAAAAAATCCCTTTGGGTAATTTGCTGCATTTGGTAATCTAGACAACAACCTTCTAAGTGAACACAAATTCTGCACATTAGACACATAAAATATGCTCAAGTTCAAAATTATTATCAAATTATAATTCGTACATATGTATACCCTTTATTGTTTGACATGTTTACATATTACACTTCGTAATTCGTTGTGAAAATCTCAGCGCGCCGCGTCATATTGTATATTGCCTCATACACACACGTACATACATATTTATTTGCATACATTTAAATGTATGACAAGCAGGCGTACATATTGTATGTATTTCTGTCTGTGTGGTTGTTCGATGGCGAGTGCTAGTGCACCCGGGCCAATGAACAATGGTGTTATCAATAACATAGACCCACATGTGTTTCTCGTAAGACGGACGGGCGGCCGATTGATTAAGCTTCAAGTGCCGTTGACAGCTAATCGGGTCGCATAAGGCGCGAGCAATCAAATTAGTGTCTCAATTGTAATGTACTTAGCAAAACTATTTCAGCAACAACAGTGTACTTTGCTCAGAGCGCAAGATAGAACGAGCGAGAAAGAGAGAGAGAGAGAGTGCAAGAAGAGAGGAGCGCGCCAAGCTTGCCCTGCTAGGCGATAGAGGCGTCGCGCTGCGACTCTTTTTACTTCCCAGTGCAAACGCACCCTCATTAACTACGCCTCTGGCTGTTGGGCAAATGCGCCGTTATCATTTCATGCATTTGACAACAGCAGCCAAAAGCAACTGAGCCTCCGAGCTCTCGGCACATTGTTCAAATAGCTTCTCACGCAGACGGTTTGCTATAAAACAGCATAGGTCATTGCGAAATACTGATAAACACAGTGCATAACGCGAAAGAGGCAACACATTTTAGTTTTTTTTTTATCCGCCATGGCTGAGGAGTCGAGGACAGTCGCGGAGTCCTACACGGAAGCAGGAGTCGATCAGCTGCAGTTTTTGCGCGACAAATTGCAAAAGTTTCAGAGCAAAATCATGGGCGATTTCGAGCAGCGCCTATCCTGCATGATAGAGGACGTCATGCAGGACGTGCGGCAACAGGAGTTGCGCGCGCAGGAGTTCCGCCAGTTCGACACCTCGCGGGGCAGGGCCAACCACGCAAGCGCCACCTGGCACAATCGCCAACAGCAGGCGTTTGCGACAGCAGCGGAAAATGACGTCAGGGACTGCCCAAATGGTCTGGCGCATGCCCAAAATGAGACAACAGCAAAACATGAACAGCAGCAGCCGCAGCAGCGAAAAGATCGAACGCGACGTCAATTGCCCGACAAGGTGTTCGTGGCGCGCGAATCGTACCTGACGGCGCTGCTGCAGGTGGAGCACATGCGCACCATCTACCACATATTCTCAATCATTCTGGTCATGTTTCTGATGAACGTCATCTTCTATGACTACTTTGTCGAGGGCCGCATCAATTTGGGTCTCGGCACGTTCCGCACGGGGCTGAAGCGTCTGCACTGGGTCCTGGGCGCCTGGCTGCTGGAGCATGTCTTCGTGCTGGCGCTCTACTATGCATTCCAGGGCTGGGCACTGGTGCGTCTCAAGCTGCAGACACACAGTGAGTCTCGAAAGTAATTTGCCGAGGCCCAAGTCTAATAAGAATTTCAATTCCCTTGCAGAATCGCTGCAACGCTTCTGGTCACACAGCTGCTTGATCCTGTACATGAGCGCCCAGTTCGCCTTTGGGTATGTCTCCACCTCGCTGTGCCTGAAGTTCCAGCTGCCCTTCATCAGTGCCTGTGTGCTGCTCCTGGAGAGCACTCGGCTACTGATGAAAATGCACGCATATGTTAGATACAATGCGGCCCGGGTGGTGCAGGGCAAACAGAAGACGGACGACGGCGGCGAGCTGAAGGATGGTCGTCCCTATTTGCCGCCCCTGCGCTGCTACGTATATTTTCTGTTTGCGCCCACCCTAATCTACAGGGACACCTATCCACGCACGAAGCAGATACGCTGGAAGTTCGCGCTGGCCCGCCTTATGGAGGTCGTGGCCATTGCCTTCTTCTATGCCTCCATACACGAGCGCCACATTCGCGAGTACTTCGGCCAGTTTGGCAAGGAGCCGCTGGGGCCATCTCAGGTGATTGTCAAGGTCTTTGGCATGATGCTGCCGAGCGCTGTAATCCTTTTGTGCGGCTTCTATATGATTCTCCACTCGTGGCTGAACTTTACGGCGGAGCTGTTGCGCTTCGGGGATCGCATGTTCTATAAGGACTGGTGGACGTCGCACACCTACGATGGATACTATCGCAACTGGAACGTGGTGGTGCACGACTGGCTGTACGAGTACGTCTATAGGGATCTGTATACCTACGTTTTCAAGGGCTCCAAAGTGGTCGCCTCTCTGCTGGTGTTCATGATATCGGCGCTGGTGCATGAGCAGGTGCTGGGATTCGGGCTGCAATTGTTCTTCCCCGTCATGTTTATGTTCTTCGGTGTGTTGGGCGTGGCGTTGGTGTTCCTGATGCGCAGCGCACCCAAGACACTGGGCAACATTTGCGTCTGGTTTACTCTCATTATCGGCAATGGCATCATGATCTCGCTCTATTCCATGGAGTATTATGCGAAACGTAATTGTGACCTGCGCTATGAGCGCTGGACGGACTACATAACACCTGCGATCTGGCGTTGCTATCATTAGCAATAGAACTTTTTTTTTAAATCGAATGTTAGTCTTACTACTTGTAATTTGTACACATGGCGTACATTTCGTATATTAGGTAAATAAACTTAGGGAAAAATTCGTGAAAGGCTTTCAAATTTGTGTTTGACTGAATGGCCACAAAGAACTTAAGGCTATAATTGTAACAATGTATCAAAAGGTGTATGTCCTTAACCTACTGTAAACATATTTTACATCAAGGTGATTGATGGTTAACTCCAATCTTATTGAATACTGTCTAAAATTAACACAATGCTCGCTACCAACTCTACTAGCCTCTGCCTCTGGCTCGTCCTCGTCAGCGTCCTCATCTCCTTGCTCCAACTAGACGCAGACATTGACATTATTGGCTGTAGTTGGTTGCGATGCGGATGTCTCGTCTTCGACGTGCTTACGACGAAATAGGATCACATGCGGCTCTGGCGCATGCATCATATAGTGCACCCAGCCGGGACTCTGTTGAACTCCAAGGTTACGCCATTCCGTCTCTGTCATTAAATGCGATTTGGGGACATGCTTGGCCAAGTCGGGAGGCAAAATTACGTGCCTGCAAGCGATAAGCCGAATGGTGAATAAATGTTATTGGTTATTATCCATTAGATCGTTACCTATACTCATATTTATCGTCAAAGTACTTTTCGGAATATTGAATTTGATCTGCGGGCATGGTAAATAATATTTATTTATTATTTGAGATAATAAATGTCTTTTTTCGTGGCGGTTCAACGATAAATGTTGAGCACTAAAAATGTCAGTGTTGAGAATCGTGCTAGCTTTATAGAATATGATTTCTTTGCAGTTGATTTAAATTCAAATAAAAAGTGCGTTACTGGTAAAATAAAAACCTATCATAAAAAACACGAAGCAATGCTAAATTATTTAACCAAAAACAAATTTTCTGATATTTTGATATTTAGCTTTAACGATATTTAATAAGCAAAACATATTATTTGATGTTTTACTCATTTGGTACTGTTGTCAATGATTCATTTTGGAACTGCTTAATTATGTTATGTTAACAGAAAATTGCAGAGCTGCCAGGGCGCAACAACGACGCGCTACGCTTGGCATTGTTTGCTATTTTGTTTTGTTGTGCGCACAAATAATTTAAAATTGTTTATTGTAATTTAAGCAAACTAAATAATGGATGCAACAAGTATATTGGACGATGCCAAGCTGGAAGCATTCCGCGAGCTAAACTTACTAGAAAAGCATCGAGTTGAGAGTTTCAAGGATTGGCCCTTTTCATCAAATTCCACATGCAGCATTAGCAAGGCAAGCGACCTGTGAATTTATTGGTAGCATACATATTTTAAGTATTTATTCCAACTATTGTGTAGATGGCCGAAGCGGGGTTTTACTGGACGGGCACCACGCGTGAAAATGATACCGCCACTTGCTTCGTGTGCGCCAAAACCCTAGATGGCTGGGAGGCAGAAGACGATCCTTGGAAGGAGCATTTAAAGCACGCTCCACAATGTGAGTTTGTTAAAATGGGTTGCGCTGAAAAGGATTTAACTGTAAGTAAAGAGACGGTGAAAGCAACAAACAATATTTGGTATTGAAATGCATTCATTTACTTTCAGGTGGAGCAATTTTTGAATATTTTTGGAACTGTTGTAAAGATGAATATTTCAAAGAATATTAAGGATTTTAAAACCAAATTTGTGAAAGATAATGAGGCCAAGCTGAAGAGCTTCACGCAGAATCAATCTTAGTTTTAATTTTTATATGCATATTTAATAAATTACTTATCGTTTTTTTGAATCGTGAAATTTGCATTTCTGCCGCTCATTTCGTAGCAGTGCGCTGTTAAAGATCTACCAGGTGGCAACACTTCAAAATGTTAGTACTATATTTTGCATTACACGAATTGTTTGCAGCGCAAATGCATTTTGAAGTTTATATATTACAAGTATTTATCCGACAAGTGTTCGATGTCCACAAAGAATCGCTATTTATGAAAAGGGCGTGGAATTACGCATCATGTTGAAACACAAGCTCGATAGGCAAACGAAGGCTCTTGATCTAAGAAAACCTGAATCACTGCCAACAATCGACCAAAAATTTTATGCCTTTGAATGCAAGTTGAATGAAGAACTAGCGCAGCTTGAGTTGCCAAAGGAGATTTCTTGTGTTTACAATCCCGTCGAGTATGCGTCAGACTTACATTGCGCATATTTAAAAAAGTATTTAAGTGGAACCAAAAATGTTGTGTTTATTGGCATAAATCCTGGGCCAAAGGGGATGTGCCAGACAGGCGTAAGTAATATTTATTCTATGAACGTGTTAATATGTAATATATGCTTATAATATTCTTTGTAGATACCTTTCGGCAACGTTGGCACTATCCGTAATAAGATGCAACTTTCTGGTGAAGTGCAACAGCCGCCCTTGTTACATGCTAAACGACCTGTTACAGGTTTAAATTGCAGAACTGAGGAGCAGAGTGGATTACGTTTGTGGAATCTATTTGAGGAATTGGCTGGTAGCCTGGATGTATTCTTTCAACAATGCTTTGTCCACAACTTATGTCCTTTGGCGTTTTTTGATGAAAAAGGTGGGAATGTAACCCCTGACCACCTGAAGGGCGAATACAAGACGTTGATAAGAGACAAGTGCTTGATGACATTAGAGAAGCAGCTCGAATTGTTGCGGCCACAATTTGTTGTGGCTATTGGATCGTGGATTGAGATAGAGCTTAAAAAGAGATCTTCTTATTGTAAATCAAACGCAACAGTGATTCGTTTGAAACACCCAAGTATGCGTGTGCCCAACAATACAAAGTGGGCAGAAGAGGCGAAAGCATTGCTGGAGGAAAAAGATCTAATCAAATACATATGTAATAAGCCATAAGAGTGTTAAGCGAAGAAATGGAAGTTCACCTGAAAGTATAAGTATGTATATACATATATACATACAATGAGCTCTAATAGAATTTGCTCGGTTCCCTGTACATATGTGGGCTATGAGCGCTTGAGCGGATTGGCAGGTTGCCAGCTGTTGAGCTCTGGTGGATTGTGTAGGAAAAAGTGCTGGAAAAACGGCTTAGATGATTAATAGAAGAAACCCGACGAAAATTGGTAGATTTTTTGCAGTGATCTTTTTTTGCTTATCATAATAATAAAATCAAATATCAATCAAAATCAATATCATTCAATATGTGCACACAACCAGTGCTATTGGACTAGCACACCAAAACAACCGCCAAAAGCAATATGTAGGTTTGTATTTCCTCTAAGTTTTCCCCTAAGTCGTTAAACTATCATACACTTCACTTCACTTTACTGCATTGCACTACTGACCCTCACCAGACCTGGGCGACTGAAGAAATGCCACAGCTGCTGCCCTTTATATAGAGCGACTTTCATTCAGTCACTAAGTCACACTCAAATGTTGAGTTCGGCGCCAAGTAGAGATCGTGGCTGTCGAACTTTAAGTAACCAATCGGACGACTCTCTGCTGCGTTCGTAGGAGTCGTTGCAGCCGAGCTCTAAATCTCCCATGAGAACATTCTCTGCTGATTAAAGCACTCTAGCTTCGATTTACTTAAATATAAATACCAAATGAATACTGCTGCATACATATGGACAATTTAAATAATATCTAATTCTTCGTCCTTTGCTATCTGTCTATTCCATCCATCATATGTATGTATGCATGTGTGCCGTCACTGGCAGCAGCGCACCAAAATTGAAACTGCTCGCAAAGAGCTGCAATTTCTTCTCTTTTGAAAGAAGAGTATACCAATCATTTGGAATTTTAATTATTTTAGGAGGGACATGAAATCGTTGATGTGCACAAAGAATACTTCTCGACGAGAATGCACACATTCGCACTTACAGTATGAGTGTGCTTGTGTACGAAACGATAGCTGTTTATGTGTTTGTTGAATAGCTAGTGTATTAACAGAATTGAAAATATTTGAATCACGGCCAGTGTTGCCACACTGTTGCCGTTGAGTTGCCAATCACATTGTGGCTGTGAACAGCTGATTTTTGCTTGTTATTTTTTTGCTTGCCTGTGTCGTGGCGTCGTAGTCAGTTCTGTTTGTGTTAGCTGCGAATAAATTGCAATATTTCCATGCCAAATGGCCGCGTTTATGGAGGAGGCTCTTGTGGAAGCGAGGCGAGCACGTGACGCAGGCGAGGTTCCCGTTGGTTGTGTGTTTGTGCACAATGACAAGGTAATAGCACGTGGCGGGAACGAAGTGAATGTACATCGGAATGCAACACGTCATGCGGAGTTCATATGCATCGATGCCACCTTGGCGTACTGCCGTGAGAAGCGTTTGCCAGCACGCCAGGTGTTCAGTGAGATTAGCGTTGTGGTCACTGTGGAGCCCTGCATCATGTGCTCTGCCGCATTGCACACACTCGCCGTCAAGGAGATCATCTATGGCTGCGAGAATGATCGATTCGGTGGCAAGACAGTGATAGACGTTGCCGCCGTGGTTGGCCAACAGATCAACATAACGGGCGGTGTGCGAGCGGATGAGGCAATGGCCTTGCTAAAGGACTTCTACAAGGGCGAAAATCCGGCAGCACCACCCGTCGCAAAGAAGAGGAAATGACTGGATCTCAGTTGAAATGCGAGAAGAAAGAGAAGAAAAGAACAAGCACCGTAGTCACCTTAAGCTTCAGCTTATGTAAAACCGTTTTGTATATGTTTTAATTTATTATAAACTTTAAGCATAGAGTCTAAGCTAAATATGGCGTTCAGAACGTTACATTTAATATAAATACAATTACTGCATGAAGAGCAACAAGATGTTGTGCATATAGTCGAAGGCTGTGCCAATGCAACTCTTACAGGAAATCGAAAACAAATTATTTTATGTCATTCAAATTGCACCATCACCAGAAAATGATATTGTTAACCCTTGTGAAACTTATTGGTATTGCACTAAAACCTAAGCTAGTCTTTTGGCTCGTCATTTGCTGCGCAAGCTGCCCCGGATCGGGGAGCGTGCGGAGCAAACAATTGCGATTGCCTTTTACAATTTCTAAATTAATGCTATTGATTTATTAAAATGTATGTGTATGTTTTAGATGCGCAGATTGCGACGTCTGTGGCCGATGTTGACCCACTCCAGAGGCACACTGTTGCCCACGTTGTATGAGGCTGGATTGCAGCTGCTCAGCTTTCTAGCTGGCTCGCAGCGACGGCTCACATTCCAATAGGCGAAGCCTTGCGGGCAGCGATATATTTGTCCCTCGATGCGGCCTGTTTGCTGCGAGTAGCCGCACTTCACGAAGACTTGGCTGCATTCATCTTGGTTCAGTGCAAAGTGTCCCTCCTCCGGACAAAGAGGCTCTGTCGAATGAATCGGCACCTAAACGGAGACAAATTTGTGGGTTAGTAAGACTGTGCGATTTGCTATATCTAACAGATACTTGCCATGTTTAGTGGTTCCGCTGCCTCATCAAACAGCTGGGTACGAGACGATCCCTTGATGAAACAGGTGTCATTGGGTTCTGGCTTGCCACAGCGACATGATGCCTCCTGATAGACGGTGCCATTGGGACATTGGAACAATACAATATTCAGATTCGACTCCGAGTTCTCATTGCACTGGTAGAATACACCGCATTGCTTGGAATGTCGACGGAAGCCGGACGGGCAGACAAACATACTTTGCTCCTCAGTGGTTGTTGGGCAGGGAGCACTTGAATTATTGGATACCTCAGGCTTTGGTTTTTCTTGCTGTTCGGTGGTTGTCTCCACTGGCCTACTTGTAGTAGTTGTATCCGTTGGCTTAGTTGTAGTTGTATCCGTTGGCTTAGTTGTAGTTGTATCCTCCGGCTTATTTGTTGTTGTATCCACTGGCCTAGTTGTAGTTGTATCCTCCGGCTTATTTGTTGTTGTATCCACTGGCCTAGTTGTAGTGGTATCCACTGGCTTACTTGTAGTTGTTGTGCCAACTGGTCCACCTGTGGTAGTCTCTGGCTTACTTGTTGTCTCTGGCACCATGGTGGTGGTTGTCATATCTGTCCATGGTGTCGTTTCACTCGGTTTTGTTGTTGAAGTCGTGCTGCCTGAGGAGCAATTACCAGACACCTGATCGGCGTAGTTACATGTGTCCAGGGATGTGTCCCAGACCGTGCCCTTCGGACAACGGAACTTATATACTTGATAGGTATTCTTGTTCTTGGTACAGCGATAGTAAATGCTGCAGTCCTCTGGATCAGCGTGGAAGCCTTCAGCAGGACACGTGAAGTTCATTGCCGGAGCCTGAGTAGTAGTTGGAGGGTAGCCTGGAATTGATACAGTTGTCTCTGGATACATTTCTGTGGTTGTATAGTCGGTGGGCTTCGTTGGGGTATCCGTTGGCTTCTCCGTGTAATCTGTGGGCGTTGTTGGTGGCCCAGTTGGTTTCGTTGGAGAATCTGTTGGTTTCGTAACTATTTCTGTTGTCGGCTTTGTTGGTGTTTCGGTTGGTGGTTCTGTTGTTGGTTTCGTTGGCGGTTCTGTTGTTGGCTTTGTTGGTGGTTCCGTTGTTGGCTTTGTTGGTGGTTCAGTTGTTGGCTTTGTTGGTGGTTCAGTTGTTGGCTTTGTTGGTGGTTCCGTTGTTGGCTTTGTTGGTGGTTCAGTTGTTGGCTTTGTTGGTGGTTCAGTTGTTGGCTTTGTTGGTTGTTCTGTTGTTGGCTTTGTTGGTGGTTCAGTTGTTGGCTTTGTTGGTGGTTCAGTTGTTGGCTTTGTTGGTGGCTCTGTTGTAGGTTTCGTTGGAGGATTAGTAGTAATTTCGCTTGTGGTGACGGTTGGATTTGTTGTTGTATCTGTTGGAGGTTCAGTTTGACCTGCACAGCTCGGAACATTCTGCGCATGATCACAGGTTTGGATATCTGCATTCCAAGCAGTGTTCTTGGCGCACATAAATTCGTGCTTCGTGTAGGAGTCGCCTGTTTTCAGACACCTGTAAAACTTTCGGCAGTTGTTAGGATCAGGCATGAAGCCTTCGCCTTTACACTCGGTACCAGGTGGCAAATTAGGCACCTGGGTTGTAGTTTCCGGAAATATCGTTGTTGTTGGCGGTTGCGTGGAAGTGGTCCACGATGTTGTGGGCTGACTTTCAGTTGAGGTTGGTCTCGTTGTTGTCGTAGTCCATAAAGTCGTTGGAGGTTGATATGTTGTTGTTGGCTCAGCTGGAGTACTTGTGGGCTGGTTGGTTGTGGGTTGGTTAGTTGTCGGTTGGTTAGTTGTGGTCTGTCTATCCGTTGTTGATTCTGTGGCTGGCTCAGTTGGACGATTTGTAGTATTGATTGGTGTTGATGTTGGACCTTCCGTGGTATTGTCACACGGACCCTTATCGGACTCAGTTGTAGCACCATCTTCGGGCTTTGGATTGCACATATTCAGATCGTGATTGCAGGTTTGTAGGTCCTGGTCCCAAACTGTGCCCGCCGCACAATGGAACGCCACCTGGCTAAAGCCGCCCTTGCCATTGCTGATGCAACGATAGAATTTCGCACAGTTGTCTGGATCACCAATGAAACCCTCAGTTGTACATTTTACATTTTGAGTTGAGCTGGTTGGCTTTTGTGTAACAGGCCTTTGGGTAGTTGGTTTTTGGGTTGAGGGTTTTCCCGTTGTAGTGATCGGTTTTTCTATTGGTTTTTGTGTTGGTTTTTGGGTTGGTTTTTGGGTTGGTTTCTGTGTTGTCGGCTTTATAGTGGATGGTGTTGTGCTTGGGGATTGCGATGAGCCCTGATTAGGTGTGGTAGATGTTCCGATTGGCCGTTGAGTAGTGGCGCTACTGCCACAGTTTTTATCTTTGACGGCCCAGGCATGATTACAAGCTTCTATCTGGGCATCCCATACAGTCCCGGGTGGACACGAAAAGGCCACCGTATAGAAACCACCTCTATCATTGTCCACACAGCGATAGAACTTGGAACAGTCTTTATCATCGCCTAGAAATTGGCCATTAACATTACAATTACCAGATGGTTTCGGCGACGGGGTGGAGCTAGAGCTACTCGAGCTTGATGTTGTGGAACTGATATTGTTGCCAGATTGAGAGCTTGTAGATGTCGTTTGCTCTGTGGAGCTACTGCTTGAAGACGATGATGTAGAAGATTGGTTATTGCTGCTATTGATGACCCGCTTGCATTTAAGGCTCTGCATGTCAATCTGCGATGGATGGTTGCAGCTGTTGGCCTCGGGGTGCCAAAGGGTATTTGGTGGGCAAGTAAATGACACTTTCATAAATCCACCCTTTCCGTTGTCAACGCAACGATAGAATTTCGAACAGTTTTCCTTATCGTCTAAGAATGTTTCCTCACTCTCACATTTCTCTGCTGGCTTGAATGGCTTCTGCGTTGTTGTTGTGGTTGGTTCCTGGTTGGATGATCCTTGATTCGAAGAAGATTCTTGATTAGAAGAACCTTGATTTGATGACGAGCCTTGGTTGGATGACGAACCTTGATTAGAGGATGATCCTTGATTGGAAGATGATCCTTGATTCGAAGACGATCCTTGGTTGGAAGATGATCCTTGATTTGAGGAAGAACCTTGATTCGAGGATGATCCTTGGTTAGATGATGACCCTTGATTTGATGAAGATCCTTGATTAGAGGACGATCCTTGGTTAGATGACGACCCTTGATTGGAGGATGATCCTTGATTGGAGGATGATCCTTGATTAGAGGACGATCCTTGATTGGAGGATGACCCTTGATTTGATGAAGATCCTTGATTGGAAGACGACCCTTGATTAGAGGATGATCCCTGGTTAGAAGACGAGCTTTGATTAGAGGATGACCCTTGATTGGAAGATGATCCCTGATTAGAAGATGAGCCTTGGTTAGAGGACGATTCTTGATTAGAGGAAGAACTTTGAGAAGAAGATGATTCTTGATTAGAGGATGAGCCTTGATTTGATGACGATCCTTGATTAGAAGATGAACTTTGATTTGATGAAGATCCCTGATTGGAAGATGATCCTTGATTTGAAGAAGATCCCTGATTGGAAGATGAGCTTTGATTTGATGATGATCCCTGATTGGAAGATGAGCTTTGATTTGATGATGATCCCTGATTAGAAGAGGAGGAGGATCCTTGATTGGAAGATGAGCCCTCATTAGAGGACGATCCTTGATTAGATGAAGAGCCTTGATTAGAAGATGATCCTTGATTGGAGGATGATTCTTGATTGGAAGACGAGCCTTGATTTGATGAGGAGCTTTGACTAGAGGATGATCCCTGATTGGACGACGATCCTTGATTAGATGAAGAGCTTTGATTGGAGGATGATCCCTGATTGGACGCCGATCCCTGATTGGAAGACGAGCCTTGATTTGATGCACTTCCTGCACCACTAGCCATAGCTTTGCATTCTTCCTTCTGTACATCAGTTGGATGGTTGCAGCCCTTTGATTCGGGATCCCAAACAGTGCCTGGTGCACAATCGAAAGCAACCTTATCAAATCCACCATTTCCATTATCGACGCAGCGATAGAAGCGCGCACAGTCATTTTTGTCAGGCAAATATGTTTCCGAGTGCTCGCACTGGCCGTCAGGATTTGAGGGTTTACTTGTTGTCGAGTTCGAAGAACTTGTGGAGTTTTGTGCTACAGAGGAGTTGGATGTGGTCGATTGATTGCCAGAGTTCGAAGAAGATGAAGAGCTTTGATTGCTGCTCTGATTGGAAGACTGATTGCTGGAGTTTGATGATGAGGATGAGCCTTGATTGCTGCTCGAGGAACCTTGCTGATTGCTGTTTGACGATGATCCTTGCTGGATGCTAGATTGATTGTTGCTGTTACTATTGTTTGAGCCGGAACTAGAACTGCTTGATTGATTGTTTCCGTTGGATTGTTGGCTGGAAGTGTTGTTGCCACCTTGACCATTTCCGCTGCTGGAGGAGCCAGATTGTATGTTGCATTGTTTCTTTTGATCTTCGCTAGGTAGGACGCAAACTTTCTCCTCTTGACCCCAAACAGTGCCAGGACCACATGTAAATGGCACCACTTCCAAATTGCCATCAATATCCTTGCGACATCTGTAGAACTTGGCGCAATCCATTTTATCAGGTATGTAGGTGTTCTCGTCTTCGCATTCGCTTGATGCAGGCTGGTTTGTCTGATTGGTTTGGTTGCTGGAGCCGCTGCTCGACTGATTGTTCGATGAGCTCTGGTTGCTCTGGTTGCTCTGATTGTTGCTGGCAGACTGGTTACTGTTAGAGCTTTGATTTTCGTTATTGTTGGAGCCTTGACTGCTGGAATTTTGACTGTTGTTCGCGTTCTGGTTGCTGCTTGAAGACTGGTTGCTGCCAGAGTTCTGGTTATTACTAGAAGATTGGTTGCTTCCAGAGCTTTGATTCGAAGAACCCGAGCTGGCTTGTTGAGTACTACTACTCCAACTTTCTGTGCTGCTGGAAGACTGATTGCTGCTCGACGATTGTTGGTTGCTGCTCGCCGTGGATGACTCCTGGTTGGAGTTTGAGCTTGATTGATTCGAGGAGCTGTTGGAAGAGCTCGAGCTATTAGACGACGACGACATTGAAGAGTTTGTCGAAGAACTTTGTTGACTGCTGGACGAAGATGACGATGAGGTGGTATTCTGATAGCTCGAGTGGGATGACTGTGTCGAGGTTTGCTCATCGCTGAGAGGATCGGCCTGGTTGCGGCAGCCGCCATTGGCACGAACTTTGACTATATGGTTGCAGGACTGCAGAGACTCATCCCAGGCAGTTCCGTCCGAGCAACGAAAACCAATTTTATTATAGCCGCGCCCATTCGAGATGCAGCGATAGAACACGGTGCAGTCAATGGGATCACTCATAAATCCATCATCCTCGCACGACACGCCCTCCTCCTCAGCGGCCGAGCGCAAAGATGATGAGCTCGAAAAGGATATGACTGAAACACCACTCAGGCCTGTCAGTCCATAATTTGTGGGCAACTGATTTGCAGTAGCATAGGTGTGCAGCTCCAGGGCGGCGGCGGGTGTTACGGCGCTATTAAGCATCGCATTATGTCCATTCTGGTTATTGACGAGCCCATCAAATGGCAGCTGGCTGTCTGTCTCATCGCCGACATCGATTTCGTTCATGTACGGCTCGCACTCTCCGCGTCCGGCCAGCATCGGAGGCAGACACAGTTGGAGGGTGCGCGAGAAGACAGTGCCCTCCTTGCAGGCGAACATGTACGGTTTGATGTAATGCTCGGAACGCTTCTCGCAGCGGTAGTAGATGCGGCAGTCGTAGTCATCGGGAAACAGGCCCTCCTCCGGGCAATAGAAGGCAACATCATCGGGGCCACTGCGTCCGCGGGCTGACGAAGATGGAATGTCTGCAATAAAAGTCAAGCGATATACTCGTTTGTAAGTTGGATTTAGTTGGGGGCCATTGCGATTAAGCATATAAATTAATATTGTCACGCCCAACGGCACTGGCCGAGTGCATTTCAGTCAAATGTTTGTCAAAGGATACATACGTTATATATGTACATGCACATATATAGGATATGTGCTGGCAATTCAGAACCGGCCGCTGGAACAAACCATTCAACTGAAACTTCCTGTCACAAATGCCCCGCCTGAATATATTTTGCTCAATTTCATCTGACATTTTGCGCTCCACCATCTCCCCCCCCCCCCCCCCCCCTCTCTCTCTCTCTCTCTTAAAGCGGGATTTTTCTCGTTGTCAAAATAAAATTGATAATTTATTGTCATTCAATGGGAGAGTGTGCTGTTTTTTTTTTATTATGTATTTGGAATCTGCTTCTTCTTATACTGCTGCTGTCGTTCATTCCAATAAATTTAAATGCATTTATGGCCCTTACAGCGGAACAAATTCATTTCGAAAATGAATTGTGCATGTTTTTTTTATTCACGTACTCACAGCCCCATTGGCCGCAACAATGTTTTTTCCAATTTTTTTTTTGGCCGACATGCCTTATAAACGAAATTGTTGTTGCGGCATGCAAATCTGGCAAAAACATTGTAAACGCGCGTCTAAAAATTAGACCCAACAGGGATTGGCATAAATTTGCATCAGTCACTATGCGATTTTCATTGGAGCCATGTAAGCCAAAGCCAATGCTTTATGGCCTGACGGCGTGCCCTCAGCCATACAGGTCCATTTACTCTGCCAAAATTGCCAAAATCCAAGGCCCATAAAACTTAATTATGGCAAATGTATGTGGCTCACTACTCCAGCTCAACGAAATTGCCGTTTTTTGTGCCTTTTGAGAGAGGTGGAGAAAAAAGAAAACGCTGAAGCTACGGCTCAGTAAAAAATTAGAAATGATTTGCCTAACTTAAAGTACAAATCGTATTAAATAATTGCCAGCAAATATTTAAGTAAACTAATATGTCCTATAAGTCAAGTTCCTTAATTGCTAACCTGAGTCATGGCTGGGTTAATAGAATTAATTTGGCTAGAACAAAGTGAATGATAGGATGATTTTATTATTTTTTTTATCAACTACTTTACTTAACCGATTTGAATAATGTATCTCGGCTGCTGTTGTCTAGTTACCCAGCAATCCAAGACTCTTTAGTGATTCTGCCTCGAATCGCCTTTGCATAATATGTTTTAATAAAACCCAAAATAAATCTATCGCAATTGATTTGAAGAGCGTGTTGACTGCTTTTAGAAATGCATAAAATTCAAGTAATTCAACAAATCCCATAAGCCACTTTACATGGAAACATAATATCAAATTTTAATGGAAATATTATAATATGCAGTGGGACCCCGAAAAGCGTCGCTCCCATTACTCTCGCTCGCATTCGGCGCGCATGGCTTTCGCTGAGTCTAAATTGACCGTTTTGTGATTTTAATTATATATGATGTTTACTTTGGAACTTATGCAAAATGAAATAAAAGGAGCGACCGCAAACTTATACGGCGCCCAGCAGGCGACAGGCGTAACGGGTCCCAGGCCACAGGCTGACCGCACAGCATGTCCGCAAATAGTTTTGGATACGCCATGTTCCGGGACGAGCACTGGCACTGCCGAAATCTGTGTGTGTGTGTGTGTGCTAGTGTCGTAGTGTGTTGCGTTAAAATTTCAATTTGCAGCATTAAAGCATATTATGGCATAGTAAATGTAGTTATTAAAGCTTAAACTATTCGCCGTTGGCTTATAGGAGCCAACACTTGATACTCTGCCAGAGGGTAATACAATTTGCCATGCAACGTGTTTATATGTTATACTATAGTGTAGTATACTCATAATCTGTAGATATTTCCTCTGCTTGTTTTATTTATTACAAGACAGACCACATCATAATTGTCTCTATATATCTATATGATCGTTCAATGTGTTCTACGGGATTGTGTTAGAGTTTTCTATACTACTATAGTATAATCTAAATATTAATATGAATGCTTCGGCCTTTCTCTTTTTTGTTTTGTTTATTTGGGTTGTTATGCATAGCTTTGGTGTGCGAAAACTCTAGCTCCACATTTTAGGCAAATGGCAAATAGTAATTAAAATTGTTCCATTATTTTCATAAATAAATATTTATTGAGCATGGCCGTTGTGATGCCTTATTACCTAAAAAAAAAAAGATACATAGCTGGCATTTTTCGCTTTAGCTTTGAAGAGAGAGGAAGCAATGGGAATACTGTTTCGACAATTTAAATATAAGAAGCAATCAAAAGAGAGAGAGAAAGAGAGAGAGAGAGAGGAAGAGAGAGAGATATGCGTACGTATATAAAACAATTAATATATGAAGCTTAGATATTTTTAAAATTATTTCATAAGCTGTGAGCTCTTAAAAGCTTTAACTATACATATATTATAAATTATGTTACTAGTTCCTTCAGCGAGATTTGTGGATCTATGGTAATTACAAGAATAAATATAACACCTATAAATTTTAATATATGGCAGAGTAATTAATTAATTTTATAAGAAGAGATTAACTGTAAGAACTTATTTATATTACAACTCACTTGGAAAACGTTCTATAGCTATAACTTTACTCAGTTTTACTTCATAAAGAATATGCAAAATAGTTATTTAAAAATTCTGTTGTGTATATAATTGGTTATTATCCAAGGCGAGTTTCGTGAGAAGCCTGAGCCGCGATTTGATTACCTTGGCTTGCAAGCCGACTACAGACTAATATAATAAAGCAGCTCATCCTATTCTCTTTTTGTGTAAATGCCAACGTAGACAAAATAAAAGAATTCAGATGTCAGTTTTCATTTTGCCTTGTGCATTGCATTCCGGCGAGTTGGAAGCTATTTTCGCTTTGTACAAGTAGTTGCATGTTGTAAATATGATATTTGGAATTTTGAGCTGCTGTCCAAGTTTGTCGCTCCCATGGCATTTGCTACTACGACTACTACTCCTGCTGCTGCTGGTGCTGCTGCTTCTGGGCTTGGTATAATTTCATTTGCGTCTGGTGGCATTTTGTCGCTAACTTTATGTTGAGCAACGTACGTGTGCGGCCAGGATGGCGTCAACAGTTTTATGGTAGATACACCAAGTGGGACAAAGAGAGACAAGGAGTGAAGAGTGAAAGAGAGAAAGATATGGGGAAGTAGAGAGCTAGAGATAAAGAGATGCAGAGAGCTAAATATAGAGAGAGAGAAAGAGAAAAAGTAAAGAAGAGGTAGAGGCGAATTATTTCTCCATATCCTATTCATAAAGATTTTCATATACAAAATAAGTCTTTTATTATTAAAATCTATAAAGAATATTTGTTTTTAAAACAGCCGATTAGCTTTCTCATAATTTTTTAAAATTTACTTTAGAAATAATTATTGAACTTTTTTTAAATTAATTTTTAAAATATTTTAAACTTTCATATTTAAGTTAAAGAAATCTGTATGAGAACTTCTTTTGGAGTATCGCAGATGCCACAGAGTATCTGCTAGTCGTATATTTTGTTGACTTGATTACCTAAGCTTAGTCTCATTTTTGTTTTTGTATGTTTTCTGGTTCTCTCAGAAGTGTGTCTTTGGCTCGGCATTAGATGCGCCAAATGACCAGCCAGAAGAAATTCAATTTATTATGCAGCTTGACTTTTTTCTGACATGCTGGGCGAGATGACAGTGCGCCTGATGCTGTGACAGTTGCTTCGTATAAAGCCTGGAATGGAAAGAGCACACAGTACGCTAATTCCAACAGCTGTCCTTGTTGAAGATTCCGTTTGCTCTTTGCCGCTCCGCACCCCAGTGGGCCCTCTGCCCTCCGCTTGCCCTGTTGCGATTATAGATTTTGGTATGCGATGCGGCAGCTGCGTTTGAATTTCGCGCTGCGCTGCGCTTGAACAGCTTTTAATATTGGAAATGTCCTTGAAAACATTGCAATGACCAGTGCACCGAATCCGACAACATTACTCATACGCAGCGTGTGACACCGTTGCCCGCCTGCCTGCCTGTCTGTCTGCCTGGGTTTCTTGTGCCAACTTCCTCATTGGCATACATTATTCATTTTTCGAGATAAACTCGGTAAGAAATTGCTGACAGCTGCCATAAAAGATATTTAATATCGAACTACGTTTTGTCGCACATTTAAATGGAAATTATATTTGACTTGGCAGCAATTAATTTGAGTTTCAACAACTTAAGAGCTTCAGTGCTTGTCATGTCAACTAAGTAGTTGAGATGGCACGGAATGCCTGCTTGCCTGATGGCCTGCCCTGCTTTCATGGCTGCCTGCTGGCCCGGCTGCTGGTAAATTAAACATAAAGCGCTTTTAGTTAGAATCACGTTCGTCTCAATTAAACTACATTAAATTCAATTAACGAGCAGCAGGAGGCAGCTGCGCAAAATATAAGCAACACTCCCATTACGGTTAGAGGCGAGGGTTCGCCCTGTTGTGCCAAAGATCTTTGTGTGCGAACGACCTGACCTACTATAACTGGCAATAGAGCCAGTGACATTGTCTTTCTCGGCCGGGTCTACGTCGTCTACGTTACAATTGACTTTCATTACTTCTTACAATCATGTTGCATTATTGAGCGTTGTCACATTGGACAGGCCCGTTGAGATGAGAGAACGAGTCGACGAGTCGACGACTCGATGACTCAACAATCCCAAGACTGCGTGCTGCACGACGCGTTAGTTCGTTCGTGTAATTAAGTTTAATATTTAATTTAATTGCATATTGTAGACATACAGTTACAACAACTACAACAACTACAGCAACTACAACAGAGCAAATGAGTCATAAAAGGACACGAGCACGCTCCGAGACATTGCCTGGCTCAAAATTATAATGAAAGCCGGAAGCGAAAAGGCTTTCAGACAAAGTTGAGAGTATCGTCGCCTTAGCCACACCCACAACAACCAATTGCCCAACTGGCAAAGGTGAAGGCGAAAGTCCAGGAATCGCTTATAGCCAGTGTCCTGTGTTCGTGACTTCTTAGCCCCAGCAGAGCTCCCACATACATACATACATTCATACATATATGCGTTGTCTAGCGCTTAGTTACTTTATTTTATGTTGACCTCTTTCGGCTGCATTATTATCATTGGAGTTGTGCCTGACCTGCTTATGGCCGGTTACTTTATGTTCTTGGCATGGGATTATGGCATGTTAGCAGTCAGTTTGTGTCTAGGCTTTTGGGCGTGTTCACTGTATTAAACAACTTGTTCTTGGCCATCTAATGAATTGCGTTCGCAACCCAATTTGCCAGCCAAGCTAATGATGCATAGCCACATGGCTGCTCCTTATGCAATAATAATCAGGCTCTTTAGCTTTCGACTCAAATTGATTCATAAACATCAAAGTTTATGTTTTATATAGATAATCAAGCGGTTTTTGTTTGCGGCGAACATTAACACAGACATTAAATAAATGTTTTAATAAATATCTTAAACATATGTATATTTTGATTAATATTTGATGCTTTATATCTATAATATATATTATCTAATCAAGCAGTGGTTTGAGCAGAAACTAACGCATTTAAAAATCAATTAAATTAAATACTTTAATAAATAATTAAAACAAAAATACTTTGGAAAATATTTTCTATAAATATAATAAATATTTTAAATAAATACTTTGGTAAATATTTGAAAAAAATATTTTGTCAAATTTTTTAAATTAATATATTTGTTAAAATATTTTAAATTAAGTTTTAAAATCAATAGACTAAATAAATATAAAAAATTCAAATAAATTGCCAATAAATATATTTTTAAATAAATATATTGATAAATATTTTTAATAGATATTTGAATAAATATTTTGAATAATATATTTTAGAATAATTAAAATAAATCATTTAATAAGGATTTTCATATTTATATCAGCTCAGTACATTTGATTAATGAATTCCGCAGTTTACGTTTGAGTGAAATCTGTGTCAAGCACTAAAATATCAATAAAATAAATACATGTTTAATAAAATGAAAATTCACTAGGTCAAAACTCAAATTATATTTTGTTTATTCAAACGATTATATGCATGCAAAGTTATTTAAATATTTTATTTATTGCCAAAAATGCAAATCGTTTGCAGTTACTTTACGAAGGTCTTAATTTGATTGCAAGCTCAAGCATCTGACTGTGAGGCGCTTTAATTAAAAAGTTTCAATCTCCTCATAACTTTTTTTTAGCTACATTAGATATTGATTTGATGCTGCAGTCTACTTGGTTATGCCCAATGTTACAGTTATATTTCATTGGTTTCTAGCAAAGTTGCCCATTTCTCGGCGAAGCGTCAATAGCCGGCAGTTATTGGGCGTGAAAAGTTAGATATTTGCATGTTTGAGTATACCTCACTATTAAGTAACAATCCTAACAATGAGTGAGTGGGAGTAACTGTGTGTGAGTTAGTGCCAATGTGCGTGTGTGTGTGTGTGTGTGTTGAAGGTAGCGGGAGTCTGTGTACAGCCCACGGGATTCAATTAATTTCATTTGTAGTGCGGCGCAACGAAACGCTGCAAGCGATTACTAAACACACACTGACACACACACACACACTCGCACACAGAGACAGAGGAAGCACATGCACACATACCGACACACCCTGACTAGCGCAAAGTTGTACTTACAATATTTTCAATTAAGCTGCAACAATACCACAAGAATAATAACAATTACAGCAGCAACAGCAACAATTTTATACAATGCAGTACATATATGGGTGTATGCAGAGGTGTGTGAGTGTGGGGTAGCTGCAAAAGCTCCCATGCCACGCCCAGTCACTTTCCAATCCACTTTCAGGCAGCTCATAGAATGCTAAACCAATCTTAAGAGCGGGTAGTGTGAAGGCTGAAGGAGGTGTGAGCGGGCTGGACTGGGATCTCACAGGTTGCGTCTATTGTACTACGCCGTATGCCTGAGATACGGTTGATAACAGCTAGAGCAACTGCCAGAGCAGCTGATATGCATTGTGACAGAGCACCGGCAGCTAACGATGTGGCGTCACCTTTAGAATTAACTTTGCCTGGCGCACCTGGAGGAACAATCGCCGTAAAGCAGGCTCCTTATATCCATAAGTAGTTAACATATTAACAGGGCAACTGGGGCAACTGGGCCAAGTTAATACTTACCAATGATTGAATTTCGTCGAAATTGAAAATTTATTTAAGCCACTAGCTCTTACTATTATTATTGCTGCAGCACTGTTGTCTCTATTATTTAGATAATCGGCTCAGCTTAAACCTTGTTAATTCCATATTCAAAATGCCTCTGCGCCTATTATTAAATTATATTTGCATACACAGCCCTGTGCATTGTTAGTCCACTCGCTTGCTAAGGTCAATAGCATTGTGTTTCTAATCGTAAATTAACAGTTGTGCAGACACACCTCAGGTGTGCATAACCTTTGTAAGCTTTGAAACAAAAGGTTGCCCTAAGGCCACGGAAGCTCTTAAGCGAAGAGCAGACAGCGGAGCGGAATAGAATGGAATAGAATATGCCCAGCTGGACTAAGGTCTGCTCAAAGGCCATGTAATTTACCTAACTTCAGCAACTGCCATAAAAATGAGAAAAAACCAAAACAAAAACAAGCTCAAACTGCAATTCAGAGTCGCGTCTTCAAGTGGAAGTTATGCACGTGTTAATTATTTATAGGAGTATCAGTTGAAATGCAACTGGAGAGCTGCAGAGCTGGAATACCAGAGAGCTGGCCATAAGAAGCTATCGCGCTGCAAATACCTGAATACAGAATGCCTGAGCTGCTGGCCAGAGTTCTCTGGAATAAATTATACAAATTATTATTTAGTCAGGCAGCTGCCTCACACTCTCACACTCTCGCACTCCCAGGCTCTAGGCCAGGCTGGCCGATCCGGTTAAGGCAAAAGTTATGCGCAGACAAATCGCTTATTTAGATTAGAGCTGACAGCTGCGCAGCCGCAGAGGCAGCCGGCAGAGCAGGGGCAGCGGCAACTGGCTGCAATCTCGATTTACAGTCGGTTTGCTTAACGATTTGCTTGTTGTGTTGCATTGGCGTCGCAGTTGCGCCAACAAGATTGTTAGCAGGACTCGGGGCGTTGCTGTAATGCCAGCTAAATGTCTAGTTAAGTTAAGCGCAGCTGCTGCGTGCCTATCTTGGCCTTTTGGTGTGCGATCATTTTCAATTAGCCGCTCACAGTCAGCCGCATAAGTAATGCTCCCTGTTAAATTTACTCCAGCCGGAGGTGCACAAATTACCGCTCAAGCCACATGCTAATAAAATGATGTGTAAGACGGTGGCTGTGGCGAGCTGTGATCGTGAATGATTGATGACAGCTCACATGGGCTGGGCTAAGTGGCACTCAAGGATTATTAAATGGACTCGAAATGTGAAACGAAACAGTTTTTGCGCGGACTTTGTGCATTTGTCATAATAAAATTAGCATTTAGCTGGCGCCGAACTGAACTGCCTGGGGGGAATGTCTGCAGACAAGGATTTACCGGCAACTGCCTCGAGCTGCAACACTTATCAGCGTGTTGGCAGCCATCACTACGGAGTCAGCAGGCAAGGGGAAAGTGGAACGTGGCAAAGGCGACAGCAGCAGAAGCAACAGAGGCAACAGAGGCAAAGGCTCGATGACAATTTTTGCAATTTCTAATTTGCCTTTCACCCACTTGTTTCATGTGCCACTGCAGATTTCATTCCATTGATTGCGACGCGCAGTGGCACGAGGCAAAACAGTGTATTGCTGCAGCTGTTGCTGCTCCTGCTGCTGCTGCTGCTGCTGCTGGTGGTGCTCCTGCTGTTGCTCCTTGTGCTTCAGTGTTTGCCCCAGGGAACTGTCTGTCTGCGCGTTGGCTCGTTTGCCAGGGTGCGGACGTTTGCCCAGCTGAATACCACACAACATGCAAAGGAGCAATGATAGTTGGCTATATTATTATTGAAATGACTAATTCAATTTGAGCTCCCATGGGCCAGCCCACTGGTGGGTGTGGCAGCATTTAAGCCGACTATCGCTTTTCGCTTAGCTAACAAACAACGAGATGTTGGCTTTTTGCTGACTGGGCCAAACTAAATTCAAATCACGTACGGTGTCCATTGCCATTTTTTCGCTTTTCTTGTTTTTTCTTTTTTGCTGACCAATTTCACGCAGCTGCAACAAATCAAAAAGCAAGCAGCAAATCGAGAGTCGAGGCGAGTCGAGCGCCGTCACAGACGGCGTCCGAGAGAAGTGCTAAATAAATTGAAAAATTCTAAATTTTAATAAAAATTGTCGCAATATGGCTATGAAATTGCCATGAGCTGCGGGCCACCGTCAGCCAGGAACAGCACTGGCAATGGTAGAGGCAACGGCAACGGCAACACAGAGATGGCCATCCCATGGCATATCCATGGCAATCACGTGATCCGCATTCGTTGCATCGCAAATTCATTTTGTATGCCAGTTCATGAAATTAAGTGAGTATATTGGTTTTCTGCAGATTGACATTCTATGACCTATTTGAAGATTTAGATTGTAGATTTAATGTGACATAAATTTGAATGGATATACATTAGGGCGTGGCAAATCGGCAATGTGTATATATATATAAATTTGATGATCTATATATTAAATTAAGCGAGTAAATTAATTGTCTGAAGTTAGAGTCGTATCAAAATACTGTCGAGTCCCGATAATTCGAAATGGCAAAGGTATATTTTTTTTTTTCGACTTACACAGAAATTCAAATTATTGAGAATAATCTGGAACTTTTTTCCAAGGGTATAGAATTTTTTTTTTCGATTTTTTGCGATTTTAGGTTTATCAAAGCTCGACTCGAAGTTATATGATCAGACATTTACTTCTTACCTCAGTTGAGCTGCTTAACAAATTTAATATATACCTTTATATCTAAATATGTAGTTATATATATCTTTAATTTTTAAGAGCTTGCTAGGCAAGTTACTATAACGAAGTTAGCTTATACGAGTATCAGGTCGTCGGCTACGCCCGATAACAAAGCACTTCACTGTTGCTTTTTTTGATGCTAGGAGAGCATCGATTGATATGTAGTTGCCAGTAGCTTAGTGTGAGCGAATTCTGATAGGTGCTGTTGTTTTTTTTTTCCCATATTTTCTGTTTAATGTTTTTATTGGTATATCATACCCTCTAATCGAAATAGATAATCGATACAATTGGGCGTTTCTAAAACGTGTAATTGGTTTTGCAATTGAACTAAATATATAAATGATAGTAAAAAAATATTCAGCAAATTCTTAATAGGCAGTCTGCCGGAAGAAGAAAGATATAGCTAGGCTTTAATAGCTTTCAACAGAGAAGATATCTGCCTTAGGCCATTAATTGAGGTCTACCTATTCTGTATAGGATATCAACTAGTTGCCACAGCTTGAATTGAGGCTTTGGCTGTGGTTGATCCGGTTGAGTGTCGAGACGAAGGATTTAGTTTGTCGCCATTGAATCGGCCGCGTAAGCCCTGCTGGCATTCCCTGTGTGATTTTGTCACTCATATTTCATGGGCAGTTCAGTTTATTGTCCCGTTTTTCTTTATTTTTTGTGTGCTGAGTTTTGTTGCTTAAATGCGCTGCATATTTCAATTTAATTTCAATTGATGCGATGTTGACACATATTTGAAATTTATTAAGAGCTTAAACTAGTCGAGGAATGCGCTTAAACTAAAAAATTAAAATATGTACATTTATTAAATTGACAAAATCAATATTCCACAAATGACATGATATACATTATTAATATACGGACAGAGCACGTACATATAGCAGCAAAAAATCAGCCAGGGATCTGGGAAATTTCTTTTCAGTGAGGTCGTGCGTATGGTATAAAAATGATGATAATTGGTGCAAAAACAATCGCAACATTTTATAAACTGTATTCAACGGCAACAACTGATTTTTTTCCTCGCACAATTTTAACATTTTAATTAATAATATTTCGCATGCGTTTATATCCTCTGGCCGCAAAGGACATTGTGCACTTGTTTGGCAATATGATTTTGACAGATAATTAGTTTTTGCACAATATGCCGCTGGAAACACTTTGATGGTTCGAATAAATGAGTTTTTGCCTGCACCTTGACCTGCCAATAAAAAATATGTCTATCTCGATATGGATTCAGATATATCATATCGGAACTATAGGCAGTGCTTGAGTAGATATAGCACAATATCGGTCTTGCTTGTATTTCGAATAAAATTTGATTGGAGTTACAGTCAAGCTAAGTTTTGTCTATCGACTTCAGATATATTATATCAGGACTATAGACCTGACATATTTAATATAGACCGTGCTTGAGTAGATATAGCAAAATATCTGCCTTTGTATTTCAAATGAGTCTTTTAATCCGTAAGTGAACTCTGAAGATTTATTTGCGGATATGGCTTAAACAACATTTCTATATAATATATTTTTTGATACGAAATTGTGAATATGTTGAGAAGTAATCAGGTTATATTTACCTCGAGCTATGGCGGCGCCAATGCAAGCCCCCAGCAGCAGCAATCGGCAGAGCCAGCGTATTTCCGTCGTCGTCGTCCTCGTCGCCATTTTGTCGAGCTGCAAGAATGGCGTCATCTTTGGCGCCATTGCGTTTTATGTTGCCAAAATGTCACAACAACTGCAAAAGGAGAAGAATAGGAAGTGTTGAAATAACTGTGTGTATATATGTTTGTATGTATGTGTGTATGCAATATGCAACAATACGTAACGTGAATTGCGCAAACAGCTGTGCGTTAAGTGAAAGAACTATGCAAAACATTAACTTTCAATTAGAGACCGAGGCAATCCACCACGATCCTCTGGCTATTTTGCGCATCATAAATTCCAAATCAATTTTCCTAATTAGCAAATGTCGCTGGCAATCAAGGATGCTCCACCAGAGCTTTGGCTGGCAGCGAGCAGGAGACACTAGCACGAGCAGGAGCACTTTCAAGATGCCGCAGTTAAATGAATTACGCCACGTGGCGCAGTAGCCGAGCGAGGAAGCATACTTCAGAGTGAGCAGACGCAGGACCCATGTGCAAAATTAACTAGCACCGGTACATTCTCTGCTCCTGCTGCGCCGCGTTCCGCTAACACAGGCTCCCTGCTCGTTGGTCATTTTGACGCCTGCCGTTTCGCTTTCATTTCCACAATTTGCACGCGCACTTCCTTTGCGCAGTCGCTTCCTTTGGCCGTTCGGCTTTTGTTTTGGCCCCAAAGCCCGTCTAATAAGTTAATTGTAACTGCGCTGCACTTTTGCCGCTTTTGAATTTATGATTAGCCGCGGCCAAGGATGACGATGATGTGGGCTTAGCTGTCCGTTCCAAGTGCTTAACGCGGCTCATAGTTGGACTTCTTTTGAGGCGGCTTACAGTTAATATTATTTCTCTTCTTTTTTTTTTTACTTGCTTGCTTGCTCTTCTTCTCCTTCTTCTTGGCCATTTTGTAACTTAAAGCCAGAGCACGCGGTTCGCATAAATGTCAACTGAGGTCCTGCTGCGTTTTATGAACTCGACTTTTATGCATTTCTAGCGCTTCCCTTTGAATAGCACTGCCATAGGAATCTCGGGCCGGCGAAAGAGCTCCTCCTCCTCGTCGTCGTCGTCGTCGTCGTCATTATTGTCGTTTGCGTTTTTCCTGGCAGTTCTCTGCTGCTCCTGCTGCTCCTGCTGCTGACTGACTGTGCGTCAACTTCATAATAATGGCCTGGCTCTCTTGGCCCCTCTTCCTGCTGCCAACACAAAGTTTCAATACCACACAGTGGGTTCGATTATGGCTCGGGCACGTTGATTAAGCGTAATTCGTTCACTCGTGTTGAACAGTTTTTGGAGCAGCCTCAATTGAATAGTTCTAATTAATTTGTAATTGTTTTCATATTTCATCATAGTTTGCGTGAGTGCGAGGGCTGCTCGGCCCACTGTCGTTTCATTTATAGTTACTTGACACGGCAGCTGTAGCTGTAGCTGTAGCTGCAACTGCAACTGCAAGCTGGAAAGATTCTATTAACCTAAGAAATTACGAGAAATGAAAACTTATTACGAGAAGTCATTAAGATTCAAAGAATTAAAAACTTCAAAAGTAAAATGTGGAAATGAGGCTGGGCCGAAGCCGAAGCCAAAGCCAAAGCATCTTCGCTAACAGCGCAGCCATACAAACTGTTGTCGGTCTTAAAGAGAAGCCAAGCGCTGCCCCAGCAAAGCCCCAGTCAATGGCAGTGCGCTTTGCTTTCAAGTTTTAACTACTTGACGGCAGAAAGGAAGGTCATAATTGTTAATGGGATTTTTGTTTAAACGTATAAGTGCAGCCGCAATTACAAAAAAAAAAAAAAAAAAAAACAAAAAGTGCACAATTCCATTTTTATTATTTCCTGCCTGCTGCAAAAGTTGTAATTTGATTAAAAATTCGGCGAGTAAGTTTGATTAAAAAACTTTTGCTTTGACAATTATTAAATGCTGCATATTAAATCATTTGAAAGGGTTCGCTTAATGTCTGGTCATTAAGCCAGGCAAATCGAATGAGTGGAATCAGTCCGCATCGCATCACATCGAATCGAATCGCATCGAATCGAATCGAGTCATTATTGCCACTCTTATCAATGTTCCCTGACAGTTTGGGTAACTTTGTGAGCCATGTTCCGATGTCAGCGACAACAACAACAGCAGCAACAACAACAACAACAACAAAAACTCAAAGGCTAGCAGTTAACGTTTTTCATATTGCCTCGGCATTTTTATCAGCCATTTGCCGACTCATTAAGCGAAGTGGGCGTGTCTGCCCTGTCGTTGACGGTTGGACTGCATTTTAAAAACGTCATTGGCAATTCGGTTTTACATGCTTTTAATTGACGTCGTCATGCAATGAAATTCAATTTATTCTGCACACCGTTAATAGTAATTCATACTGATGCAGGAGGCGGTATACACTTCCACAGATCGAAGTATGCACGACTCCGGCCCTGACTTGAATAAGTGCGCCACCTGCGTGCACACACGCAACTCCTGCTCCTGCTGCTGCTCCTGCTCCTACTCCTGCTCCTGCACGTACGTGTAAGTACATGCAACAGACAGATGGTTGGTTGGCTTGCTTGCATTTAAGTCAAACACTGCTGTGCAACATGTCGTATGCGTAACGTGAGCTCAACTTCTCCAGCCAGGCGTATGAGTAATAGTTCTTGAGCCAAACGAACAAAAGTTTGCAATTAAAAACGCGCCATGAGAGCAGAATGCAATCTAAAATTGCCAAGCAACAATGATAATTATACGAAATATTCACAAACTAAATGCAAATGGAATGTTTAATAGGCATTTACGAGTGCCTTTCGATTTGCTTCAGTTCATCATTTGAATATATTCAGTAGCCGTTTCACACCTTCTCCATACTTTCGCAGTTGTTGTTGCAATTCCGTCTCAGTCGGTTAACTGGAATTGCTACCAGCCAAATAAAAACCTGTTTCTGGCTTAAATAGCGGCTAATAGCCACTTAACGCTTATATAATTTAATGGAGCAGTCAGTTGGCATCTGACTCAGCTTTAGGGTCGCGTGCCCGACTCGAGTTGAATGACTTTTTGAACGAGAAGAAAAAAACAACAACAACAATAACAAATCAAATTCAAATGATGGAAAATATGAATCAAATGCTACAGATTTCGGTAGACGACTGCAATTTCAATGGAAATTAAAAATCACAGCATGCATAAAGCTGCGGCCTAGCAATTTTTAATTAAAGATTCCGCTCGCCCTCGGCCCTCGGCCCTTGGCCCTCGACGCGTCGCTGATGTTGATTTTGATGTCAAATCTAAATTGTTCATTTTGCCAAATATTAATTGACTTTTCATGGCTGGCACGAAACATCATTAACACAAATATAATTACGTGACAATTTGATGATTCTCCTTTTTGCCATGCACTAATCAAAAAGCAAAATTAATTACGCCGGACCGAAACGAAACGAAACGAAACGCTGACCCACCCAGCCACCCGAGGGATCAATCAGCAAACAGACCAAAAGGTAAACAATAAAAAGCTGCAGAGCTGGCGAGCAAATCCCGGCGATGTTTAAACAAACACAGAGCCTCCAACGAACACCCAAAAAAACAAAAAAAACAAGTAAGAAAGCTCTAGTCGAGACTGCTCGACTACGAGATCCCCTGAACCCTTGGAGTGCTAGCTATTTCAATAATTTTTCGCGTCTTTCAGCTTACACAAGAAACACACACACATACACAAACACATACACACACAAGCACCCACGCATAAACACGCATGGGCTGCAGTGTGCGCTTACTATGAGAACTTAATTGTTTAATAACTTTTTTTGTGGACGTACGATCTTCATGAAACTTTCAGATTATGATTATAACATGAATATGCATGTAATTGCCAAAGCACAAGTCTCTAGTATTTGAAATACGCGTTTTACAAAAGTGAGGGTGAGGGGGTGAATTTAGAGGTGGGGGGTAAATTTTAACAAAAACCGAAATTGTATAAATTGCATATAAGCATATATAAAAAATTTGGAGACTCTAGCAATAAAGGTGTAGAAGATATAATTTTATAACTGGTTTTCGATAAGGTTTTTTATCGATAAAAAAAGATCGGGATGAGTTATCGAATTTTAATGATAAACTCGATATCCGCGCTGTAATTACGAACATTTTACAAAAAATTTGAAGTCTCTAGCTCTTATATCTTCGGAAATCGACGCGTTCAAACATACGGACAGACGGACAGACGGACAGACAGACAGACGGACAGGGCCAAATCAACTCAGCTCGTCACCCTGATCAAGAATATATATACTTTATGGGGTCTGCCACGCCTCCTTCTGCCTGTTACATACATTTCAACAAAACCATTATACCCTGATTTCCCATTTTCAATGGGTTCAGGGTATAAAAAAAAAAGGTTCGCCCAGGCTGCGGGTTAACTTTGAAAAATGAAAGTCCACTTGGGTCGCCGAGCCGCTGAGCCAAGCAGCGTCACATTTTTCAATGGCCAAATAATAAAGCCCACAATGTCAGCTGGGAGTTATAATCTGTTTGCCGCTTTTTCATTGCCGCCATTTGGTCATTTGCTTGGCCGTGAGGTCCTGTGACCTGTGTCCTTTTATTTTTTTTTCTCGTTTTGCTGGCGACGATGCGGCTAAATGAAACGTAAATTTGCAGCAATTACGCGGGTAAATATGCATTTAAATAAATTTGCATACAATTATTTACTGCGCCAGAGTCTAATCAGATTTATCAAATTGCGTTGCGTTTGCTTTATTCTTTGTTTTTGTTTTCGTTTTGTGCTAATCATCTTTTCCAATGACAAGCTCAAATAATTGAAATTTTAATAGCGCCAGCCACCGACCAGATTGCACTGTTGGCTTATGTTTCTGCTAAATAAAAGTATATATGTATATACTTATATATACGAGTGTGTATATAGAGTCCGCCTCGTTCTGGTAATAAGCCAAAATGTTTTATGTGGCATCTCGTTTATCAACTCACTGATATGCATATAAGCGCATCCACTTCGCTTTGTTCGCATCGCTCGCATTGTGCTGGGCTGCCTGTGATCGGTGATAAATGACCTACTAAAAGCGACGCTAAATATTGATAAGCACTTTATATGTGTGTATATTGTCTGTATATAACTACTTTTGAACACATTCATATGAGGACTTTTGTTTTGGCCACTGGAAAATACATAAACCATATATAATAACTGTATATATAAGTATATGCTATTTTAATTGCTGGTTTTAATTAAAAATCAATTTAGGCTATTTGTTGTATAAATTAATTAAAACTGTTTATAAATATGAATATGAACATTATAATAATTATTATTATTTTAGTTTAATGCGTTCGACTCATAGAGAATTATTAGTGAAATACTGACAGTATTTTATTTGTGGCATCTATTTATATTTGATATATTGGAATCATATTACATATGTATGCATGTTGTTCACATAATATATAAATAACCAACATACATTACACATTTTGTTTCAGCTGATTTGGCAAAGAGATATCTAAACAGATATTTAAATAATAAATTAGACTCAAAAGAATAAAGAAAAAATGCGGAGCTAAATACCAAAGCAGCTACGTCTTCATGATGCTCTTGCTCTCTCTCTTGCTCTCTCTCTCTCTCTCATTATTCGATGATACCAAACTAAATACTACATCAATTACGTGTTCGTGGTGCTATGAGTCTGAGACAAGTACATTCACCCTCTTCCTCTTCCACTCTCCCTCTCTCACTCTCCCTCTCTCACTCTTTCACTCTCCCACTCCTCCTCTCTCACTCACTCACACTATTCGTTAACATTACTCTCGCGTAGGCAATTCCTTAAACTAATTTGGACAGTCATCTTTTGAGCCTCGGTTGTCTCTATAAATAATATTCGCATTTAAGAGGAGCTCATCGCAGCTTGAGCAGGCTAAACATGTGCCTAATTTTAAATAAACATTAACATTTGCTAGATTTTCATTGTTTCGTTTCTCTGTTTTTTTCTGCCCCGGATTTTTGCATTTTTTTTTGCTGCAGCGAATTAAAAGGCACATAGCTTTGCTGCAGATAAGCCACTCGAAGATTTACGACTCAGTCAGAGACGAGCTGTTCTTATTTTGTTGCTGTTGTTTTTTTTTTTTTTTTTTTGCTATCGCCAGAGCAGAATTCTTAAAAATTCACGAGCTAAACTAAACGGGATGAAGGAAAAGCTCGTTTGATGGCGGCGGGGCGGCACGGTCAGACGGGGACGGTTGGAGGGGGGAGTACAGCGAATAAACAACGCACGAGATTTTCAACGATTTGGAGTGACAAATCCGGCACGATTTGGAGCTGTCCGTGTGTCGGGCAGACGCAACTTTGTCGCAGATTTATATGCGATGTCAGTGGAAACGGTTTATCACTTTGGCCTAGGCCTGTTCGTACCTTTTGCAGATTAGAGGCCACCAGAAGGGGGCGGCGAACGACAGGCGTCAGGAGCGCCGTTGCTGGGCACAATTGCTAACCCAATTTCGGGCCCAACTCGAGCTGAGCCAAAGGTTGAATATTTCTGTAGAAAATTCCCCGTAGATTTAGTGCAATTTCATTTACTTTTGTCTTGGCATTTAGTGAGATTTGTTGGGTAGTCGACGCTGTCGCCTGAGATGGCGGAGCTCACAGCTCCGGCTGGCATTGTCAAGGATAAGGTAACATTTCAATACATTATACCTTATTGCCTGGCCTTTTCCTTCCTCCCGAGAATCCAGTAAAACTGCTGAGAGTCTGTTTAAATATAACATTCACCTAAAAATATATAATTTTCTTAAGTTGTCGCCCAGACAACATGCAAATGAGCTCCTAAGCAGCTTTCCACTTGTTTGTCAGTTATTTATTGCATGTTTCGAAGAATTCCTCGCAATTCAAATCAATATTTGTATTTATTTTTCTTAGAGAAATTCGAAAATTTTCATCTGGTTTTAATTTTTGCATAATGATCTAATGAATAGCAAATGTGAACAGTCTGCGCGAAAATTCAATGCTAATTTTCGACTGAAGTCATTTGCCATAAATTTCGTTTAGCTGTGCAGACAGAGAATTGGGAGCTCTATGAAGCCCCCCCCATTTGTTGCCGTAGATCCCAAATCAGCGCAAATTGGTATTAATTATGAGCTGCTTTAATTGTATCAACTAGAGATGAGTTGATTTTCATATTTATATTTATTTAATTATCTGTTCTTGGCTCTCATTCACTCACTTCTGCTCCTGCTGCTGCTGCTGCTCCTGCTGCTGCTGCTGGCTGTTAGGAAAGAATTACAAAGAAACCTTTTTGATGTCAATCATTCAGGCGCTTAAAGAGCTGTCAGGCCCGTCTATGTCTAATAAGACGCCGTTTGGTGGCGGCGTCAAAGGAATTTAAATTAGCCAAGGCAACTGTCGGTGTCGATGCAGTCGGTGTCGACTCCTGCTCGCACTTGGCGCTCTCTGCTAATGAATCATGATGCTATTATTTTATGTATTTTGTTTGCTCTCGTTTCGGGTTTTTGTTTCATTATTTTTCGGGCTACGCAACGATCCTGGTGTAATAAGCGTAAAACTTTTTGGCAGCGCAAATTTTTGGTTTTCTTTCAACTTTTTTTTGCATTTTTCTTTTTTTTTTTTTTTTGTGCCTTGGCGCCGCGCCGAGTTTTCTGTTCAGCATTTCAACCAATTAGTTGGCAGTTTGTTGGCTTGTTTCATTGCCGCTGATTGACAGCAGTGTTTTTTTTTCTTCTTCTTCTTTTTTTGCCCTACCTTTTCCGGTGATGAGGGATGACCCTAGTCATCTAAACCTATTCGCCAGCGTCAGAGCCGGCATCTGTCGGCCTGGGCGTGACTCTTAGCTATTTTGTTGCCTTGTCTGCCAGGAGTAGCTCCACTTTCAAATTGGCCAATTTAATGCCGAACACCTTGCTTGCACGCTCCCACACACACGCACCTGCACAGACGTGCCCACGCCCACGCCCTCGCTCACGCTTACGCCCACGCCCAGGCAATTGTCATTTGAAGTTGAGCTGTCAAACTCTCACCACATCCAGCAATTTGAGCGTGTGTGTGTGTGTGTGTGCGTGTGTGCCAGACACTCTCAAGACGTTGCCCGCCCGAGTAACTATGGCAAACACTTGAGCTCCTTTTGACTTTCTTAAATTCTCAATAGCTCATGTCCTTTTTAAGCGCCTGTTCGCCTCTCTTTGCCCCGCTCGATCCCTCTTCATTTGCCTCTATTAGTTCTGCTAAAAGAGAGAGAGAGAGAGAGAGAGCGCGCATCTCTCTCTCCTGCCTCCAGAATATGTTTAAGTGTTTCTCTTTCATCATCTATGGCCACATTGCCCACATTTGCGTTTTCAATTTGGAATTTTGAAATGCTTCGTAAGACGATTTGCATTATGAGCTGCACTGGCTGCTCAGACTTGCATTCGGCTGATTGCTTGGCATAAACTGGCATACAAATTGGATCTGAGTGTTGCACGGCTTCTGGCAAGCTACTTCAAGCGCAATTCAATTAATTGCGGCTTAGTTTTATCTGTGGCGCGGCACTAAAATGTGATTTGTTCGACGGAATTTATATTGGACGCACTGCCGGATGCTAAGTTATTTCCTGTGTCACCTTCAATTAGGGCCAATCACTCATATGCGGCGGACAAGAAGTCAAAATGGCCATGTCCTGTTGGGTCCTTCCTTTGATTTGTTTAGTTTGGCAATCTTACACAGCTCGCCGCACGGCAACCAAGTGGATTAGGCGTGCTAATGACAGCTCCGGACAAATAAAATGGTGTCCTGTTTTTATGGGACCATACCCCCCACCCCCCACCCCCCGCACCCAACAGAGTCAGAGGGAGCGCTGGCAACAGCACAATAGCAACAAGCCAGCAGGCGACAGCTTTTTGTCAAAATTGACATTTCGTATGCGAGAGGCGTGCGGGCGGCATCGTCTGCTGACGGTCCATAAGAATATATTGACATAGCCGTGTGCTGTGGCCCGTCCGGCGTCTGTCCTCGGCTGACGTGTGCTGCTGGTACAACGGTGCGTATGATTTTTATAAATGCCGTGTCGTTGTCGAAACAGGAAGCTCACGAAATCGATCGACATTTGCGCTCTTTGTTCTGTCTACCGTCACATAGCACACGATTTTTTTCTTTCTCATGTGTGCGAGTGTTCGAGTGTGTGTGTGGGTGTGTGGGTGTGCTTTGCATGGCATGATGACTCGCAGTGAAATCAATTGCTATAAATTTGTACGGCTTCTATTTTCTTTTTCTATTTTTTGTGAGTCTTCTCCTGTCCCCCCTCGGGCTCAGCCTCCCCACTGAGCGCAATCAATCGACGCTCCCTCACGCCGAACTTTTCTTTTGGGTCGCCCTGCGCTGAGCTTTTCGATGCGTATTATATATAAATAGAGCGCAACTGATTTGTCAGGGTCATCCAAAATATTTGCCGTGTCGATTTAAACAATAATAAACAGGCATATTTTTCCATTTGTAAGCCGTTGTTGTTGTTGTTGTTGTTGCTGCTCACAAACTCTCTGCACGTAGCGGATATATGTTGCTTTGTTGCTGTTGTTATAAGTCGCATTCTTGGAGTATGTGGTGAGGCTTACGTTCACGAATTGTCTTGCATGCAGGACAAAGTTATATGACGTGACAGATTTTGTTGACAACAATCAAATGCTCTCAATTATGTAAGTTGATTATATTTGCAGACAAAAAGTAGTCAAACTTGTTGGAAGTTTGTCGAAAGGTGAGAGACTGACTTTCCTGTCTAGAGGAAATATCCTGAGATATATGTAGAAAAGTTGACCAAGACTTTGAAAGTAACTTTAATATTTCTACCTCAAACCGAAACGTGGCAGCTACAGCAATAATATTTTAGCAATTTTTTGAAATAATCTTCTTTGGATTTACTTTAAGCAGTAAAAAACATTGTTTATTTTTAAAGGGTATCTGCAGTTGAGACAACACTGGCTGGCAAGCACGTGCGCAATCTGCCTTGGCCAGGATGATGATAAGCAGAAAAAGAAGAAGATGAAGAAGATGGATAAAAAAAAAAAAAAAAAAAACAGTCACACAAACAACAATGTGAAGCCAAGTGAAATTGCAATATGTTCGCTGGACTGGAGAGGAGCCGATGGGGGTCTCGGCGTGCAGGAAAAACAGCTCAGATCTTGCAGTTATGTTTAGAAAACTTTTCAGGCACGAATGGCCCGCAGCAACACGTTCCAGTTGCTCTGTTGAAATTTGCACGCAGCTTGTCTGTCAGACGGCGGGGGTGGCAGGAGTGAGTGGTAAATGTGGGCGCTGGCTGCACTGTTTTTGCTGCCATATTTCAGCACCCTTGAGGTGTGAAATAAACACACACACACACACACACACACATACTGTCTGTGTGTAGGTTTAAGTTTAAGGCTGCACTTAAGTCTGTCGAGTAGAGTACATCAAATGTTTACTTTCAAACTGCCTCTCGGACAGGTCCATTTGAATGCTAACTAGATAAAATAGTTTTCTAAATATTTGTTTCTCTTTATTTGCGGCTTTGTTTTTTTCTTCTTTTTTTGCCTAATAAAAATGCCAGCTCAAGTGAATTTCAAATTGAAATATATGAATTTTACATGGTATACAAATAATTAACAATCAACAATTGAATAAAAAAAGGAATTTCTCTGACTTTGTTAGTTTTAATTAAAAAAGCTTGTAATCCTATTCGCATCTGAGCTGTGGATCGAATTGTTTTCTATTTCATTTTGGCAAATATGTAAATGTTTACATAGATATCGAGAGCAAGAAAAGCACACACGCACACCCGCACATTGCCACAAATATATATTGCACTTTTGCTGTTTACATTGTTTCGTATTTAATATCCGTTTTCAATTGAAGCAAAATCTTATTAGAAATTATTTCCCTTCATTAAATATTTGTTTATTGCTGGTGTGTGTGTGTGTGTCAGTGTGTGTTTGTTGTTGCTGCTGCCATTGTGTGCTTTATAAAAGAGTTGAACCAGACCAAAACAGTTTGACCCGACGACCGTCTGGCCAACATATATTGTTTGTATTACTTGTAAGCCCTAAATATACGAAGAGTATTGTTGTTGGAGTTGTGCGTGTGCCTGGCATACATGGCGTATGCGTGTTGTTGATACAGTTGATTGGCTTAACGGCGTGACCAGTTTTGTCACACAATAATTGTCTATTTTCTCACTATTTGCACGAGCCCATTCAATTAGGCAACAAGCTGCTCGCCCCACCTTCGTTGATTACAGAGACAAAAGGATAATAAACTATTTGCCTTGATGCCTTAGTTGATTAAGTCACAGTTCAAACGAGTCGAAATGAAATTGTCTTGAGGACGGCTAGATAATAAATTGAAATAGAGCCGAGTGCTCGTTACTTGTTTAATGCCAGTTTCAAGAGTTTTCTGTAAATTTCGCATTTGAAAATTCAATGCATATGCTACCTCGAATGATTTTTCCACAAACTGCAGTTCAATTTGTATTCAGGCTTCACATTTTTTTTGCCGGCTGCTCTTCTGTTTGCATGTTGTTTATGAAGTGTTTGAAATTCGGACGTTCAACTGTGCCTTGTTTGTTTGTCTTTCATGTTAATGGACTTTACGCTCCCCCAGACATGAGCCACACCAGATAGACGCAGTGCAGCCCAGCGAATTGAATGCATCGGCATACAAACATCTATGGCGCGATATATACACACGATTTGCCTTCGCTCTGCCTGTGTTTGCAGCTGACGCCGTTTTCGTTTGACTGGGACAGTGGCTAGAGCTTGTCATCAGCTCCACGGAAAATTGGGGGCGCGCATCATTTTTTAGTGAGCAACGTTTTGGCTGCGAGCCTGCCACAAATTGCAATTAGTTTTCCCCAACTTTTTTTTGCTTTTCTACTTTGTTCAATAGCCCGCCGTGCCATGTGTGTGTGACTAATATTAATAACCAAGTGGCAGCTGACGAAATATTTGCATACAATTGAAGACATGGCGGCAATGTGTGATATATCTCTGTGAGAGTGTCTCTGTGTGCGCGTGTGTGTGTGTGTGTGTGTGTGCGATGTGCGATGTGCGCTTCATGGCTATAAAGACAGAACGCACATAATCATAAATAAAATACAGCACATCGCCACGCACTCACACTCACACACACACGCACATGCCACATGCTGCACGACAATTATTTGTGTTGCTGCAACACGCCAAATAAACATTTTTGTTGCCTGACTGGAGCTGGGGCTGGGGCTGGGGCTGGGGCCGAGACGAAAGTCATCATAAAAATGAAATACAAGGCAATATGGCTTGTTAAACATGTGCGCTGGCTGCTCTGGCAGCACTTGTCAGCAGTATTTTAATATGTATTGCCCCCCGTGCACCAAAACGTTGCATATTAAATGCGCGCTCATAAGTAGGCAACGAGTCTCGTTTATTTATTTTCAACTCACACTTATACATATGGCATTCGCACGAGCTCGCCTCTCACCTGCCCGAATGCAGAGCTGTCGAATAAATGATTTTCATAATCAAAGCTCTGTTGGAGCTTCCCCGCGCTGTGTGGCTGTTGAATGTGCTCTGTTATAACTTAGTTAGGGTATTTGAATTATAAGTTTTAAGAGAATGTTCCATAAAATATATAATAAACTTATCTAGCTAATTATGTGGAAGATATAGTTTTGCTCTTTGCTATATAATACCTATAAGTTCTCTAAGGTATTTAAACAAAGCCCTGTTTCTATAATTCAAATGAAACTTCAGCGTAATATCGACTATCTTACGAAATCTATCAGACATAAACTACAACTCAATATTTATATTTTCATTCTATATATAATTAACTGTATATATGTAGCTATTCTTTTGCCAGAGTAGCTGAATCAAAAGCACATTCACTCGTTCCGCTCATTATGGATTATTAATTTCATACACACGCACACTCTCGCACATGCATGCATGTGACGTATAATAAGTTGCCGGCAGCTGTTGGGGTCGCCATCGCTTTAAGCTGGCAACTTTATACCAAATATGGGCTAATAAATCACACATGTGTACAGCAACTATAACAACAATAGCAACAACAACAGTATGAAATAATAACACAACTTTTGCCATATCCTTTGCTATGCATATTTTGGCCCGCATTCGGTGCGGCCCAGTGGCTCTGACGAGCAACCGTTGATCACGCCCATCTGGCGCACTAATGAAATTCCTTTGGCCCCATCGCTGCCAACTTTTAATATCGAGCTGCGAAAGGCAGTTGCAAACGTAAACAAACATCACTGATACGCCCACAGTTTTTAATTACGGCCAGGTAAGTCGAGCTCATTAAAAACTTGACTGGTCAGCCAATCGCTGTTTTTATTTGTATTTTTTCCCCGCTTTTGCCCCTCGTTTTCGTGCATCGAGCTTATCAAAGCTTGCAATTTAATTTCAGCCCAATATGTCGTTGTCACTGTCATCGTTCGTGATGTCACCGTCTCATAATGTCGAACGACCCCCAATACGCATTGAACAGACCAAACATAAACCCGAACCCACCTGCCCACACACTGCCATTCTCGATGTATACGCACTCGCGGCCCGTTTGAAAAATATCGCTTTATTATAATGGCTATCTGGCAAACAGCGCCATATGCAGTCCCACTGCACCAGCAACGGCTATGCAATCCGCACAACATGTTGACAATGCACACAGTCCTGGCCATGTCCTGAGGCGTAAACGAGCCACGAACAGTAAACAAATGGCCAGCGAACTGCTGCATCAACTGAATGTAACTGAATGCATACATGCAAAGTATATATGTATGTGTGTGTGTGTGTGTGTGTGTCTATTTGTGTATGAGTGGGTGTTTCTAACAAGGTACCGTTTATACGTATTTATTCACATATTACATTTTTTTTCATAATACAAATTTTGCTGAAAATAATATTTTCCGCTCGGTTCTGAAAAATGCTTTTATGCGAAAATTGAAATTTTTTTAATACAGGGTTTTTAAATTTGGCAAAGCTCTAAATGAAAATTTGATATATTTTCTAAATACGCACAAATCCAGAACCTAGAGAGCGGAAACATTTTATAAAGACATTTTAAATTTTATTAAATTCATGATATTTTCGAGCTTAACAAACATTTGTTTTTCTCACTGAGTGAAACATATAAAACTATAGTAAATAAATGAAACTGAAATAATATATGTATAAAACTTCAACTTTTTCAAAGAGTTAGTAAGGTCTCCATCTATTCACAATTTCTATACAATTTTAGCATATACTGTTAATCTAAAATTGTTTATGACTTTCTTTCACTATATATTCGAAAATAAAGCTTTGGTCTTTCTCATGCATATATGCCTTTAGTATTCAGAATAACCGCTGTCGCTTGTTTGGGGGACTTTCCCCTGGCAGACGCGCGTGTCCCGGTGCCACTCTGAATGTATTCATGGCTGACTGTTGCCAAAAATAAAATCAAATATAAGGGAAACCGGCAAAATTGTTCATGGCTGTTGGAACAACAATTGGCAGCTCGTCTAGCTATGAGGTGGGACATGGGCGGTGGGTGGTGGGAGGTGTGTGGTGTGTGGTGTGCGGTAGGAGGTGTGGTGCATCCAAACAATTTGTTTTCGTTATTCTCACGCAGGCAAATAACGCTTCAATAAATAATAACATGGCGCCAATCATTCCATCTTTGTCCCTCGCTCTGCTGTCGCTGTCGCTCTCTCTCTCTCTCTCTCTCTCTCTTTCTCTCTCTCTCTCTCTGTCTGTCACCATCTAAGCTGTGTAAACATTTTATAAAGCGCAATCGTGCAGAATAAATTGTATTTATTTAAATAGTTATACCCTGTGCATATTATGAATTAATAATACGGCTTGAATTTTTCTTATTCTTACATATATAGAGAAATTAAAAAAATAAATAAAAAGAAAATTTAGAACTAAATTGAAAATTTTTTTAAATAATTGCAGGTTATTCTTTTCATAGGGAAATGTGTATTCATATCTATTGCAACAGCGATACATGTATTTAAAAACCCGTACGTCTTCAGTTCTGTTGACACAATCAGTGTTATTAATTTCCTTTTGAGTAATTGCGAATGATAATTTATTTTTGCATGAAAGCATTTAGACTTTAATGTGTTTGGAATGGCTGACTTGAAGGCTGAATAGCTAACGGACTTATTGCTTCATTTAATTGGCAATTGGCATTAAAACTAGACAGAGACGTCAATCAAAATGATTGCATGAATTGCCATGTGATGTCATCTGTGATCTGATGCGATGTAGATGAGTTGCACTAGACAAATTTGCATAGGCAACTAAATGAAAATAATGTAAATTAAATGCCATTAAATTGATATGCAACATGGTCAACAATTTGTATCGTAAGTGTCGCCAAAGAAGTAAGAATAAAGAGAGAGAGATATATAAGGTGTGTGAGATAGAGGGAGAGGGAATCCTTTTGCTGATTGTACTCCTAAATAACCATAGATTTATTTAATTTTTTTTTAATATGCAATGTAAATTTATAAATGTTAACCATTTAATTTTTTTAATAATTTATATTTTTATTATTTTATGTATTTTTTATTTTATTTTTATTTATTTGTTGTTTTAATATAAAATGTAAAAATATGCATAAAAATCATTTAATTTGTTTTATAATAATTATTATTTTTTTTATTATTAATATAAAATGTAAATTAAATTGTATATAGTTAGATAGTAGTAAATTAAATATGTATTAAGGGCTATGAATATTTGGGTACCTAAATAGCTATGCATATTCATATATCAATTTAATAGCGGATAATCGCTATCACTATGTTAATTACATTTCAAGAATACATTATTCATCACTCACAATTATCAAATTCATTGATGTTTTGTTCGATTGCAATCAGCTCAATGTGCGCTGAAACAGTTTGGTCGGGTTTATTTAGCTAGTATTTTGGTAGACTTTAAGATTAATTTCATGAAATAAACACAGTGTGTGCAACAGTGTTTACCATTCGTACATGCACATGCGCATGCATGCATGTGTTTGTGTTTGTGTTAAGGGCTTATTGTATCTGCGAATGTGAAAGGACAACAACTGTGCAGTTGAACGGACTAACCGCGGGTACTGCAATAACCACAACAAATGCAACAACAACAACAACAACAACAACAGCGGCAGCATTGGCAATAACAACAACAATAATAACAACAACAACAGTGGCCACAGACACAACCGAAAAACAAAAGGCCTGGCCAAAAGAGTAAATACATATACAACGATGTGGTGTATGTGTGTGTGTGTGTGTGTGTGTGTGTGTGTGTATTTACGCGTGTGTGCGCCTGTGCCCAGCAGATGCGTCAAAATGAACGGAAATTGGCTTAAAAATGACAACAGCATTGTGACAACAGCAACAACAACAAAAACAACAACGCCAACAATGAGATCAGCAAATATCAAATGATACTATATTTTTTTTTTCTTTCTGCACGTGGGCAGTTTCATGAGTTGTAATGCGCAGATAATTAACATAAATCGAAAAATACATTGAATTAAAATTATTCGAGCAGATATATAATATATATTATATATTGAAGTCAACAGATTCATAAGGCACAAATGCAAATATGGCCAGGTGGAGCCTAGATATATGCCTATATCACTCAGCATACATACATAAATGTGTGTAAATATATTTAATTTGATTGCATTGCAGCTATAGTGCTTACATTTTGTTTGCACCTTTGCAACATTTGAAATATGTGAAAATTATTCGCTGACAGTTTTAGGATTTTTCTCTCTTTGCTGTTTGGTGGTTCAAGTGGTGCATTGACTTTTGCACATTATGAGCTTAAAATTGATACGGCGTATGCGTGATGCTGCTATAACGTATGCTGGCCGCTTTCCGCTGCGGACTGTTTGGGGTCCTTTGAGCCATGTGCCTGGGTCTCGTTTTTCCTGTGGGCATCATTTGCACAAAAATTGCAAATGCTGCCGCCAGCGGGCGCCGGACAACAAAAACCATGTGCGGACAAAAAGTTAACTGGCATTTTAGTTTTTCAGTTGGTTTTCAATTGTCCAACATGCATGCTTTAAAACTGACATTTTCAATCTTCTCTCTTTTTTTTCAGCTTGTCTGTTGATCAAGTGCTTGTAGTATGCATGATACCAGTGTACGCTCATAGAGCTTGATGCCTGTGCTTAACTCAATTGTTTAAACTCTGTCGCAGTTGTTAGCTATTAAAAAGTGACTTTTAGCCAGAGGCTTTGCGATGTTGTCGACTGTGTCAGTTAGGAAATTGAATTTCTATTTTGTTTGTGCACAATATTTTATAACAATTCAATCAAAATTCAACTGAATTTATTGTATACAGTTTATGGTATTATGTATTTCATATACAGTTTATGGTTTTATGTATTTGATTAAATTCTTTTGCATTTTTACTCCAAATACAAGCTATATACAATAGTAGATATGTTTTGACTTAATTTGAGTATGCCAACTGTGGAAATGGCCGACAGCATTCCCAGAAATTAATATACATTTGATGCTCTTTCCCGAGTTATTTATTTATTTTTTTAATAATTAAATAATTTTATATTCTTTCAATTGTTAATTCAGATTTTTTCAGTTGCTTTCTTTTCTGCTTTTAAAAACATTTATCTTTGATTCACTTATATAAATAATTTCTATTTTATATGAAAATACTTGAATAAAATGTAAATGAATACGGAAAACCACAAAAATTATAAATTGAAATTTAGGTTTTCTTGTTATTAAATTTTTAATAATATAGATATTTTTTATATTTTAAAAAATTTAGGTATTATTAATTTTTCTATTTGTTTATATTATATTTTATATTGAATAAAATCTATAAATAAAATAACAATACTACAAAAAAATACAAACTAAAAATTAGGTATTATTGTCATTATAATATTAATAATTTAGATATTTTGTATATGCTAAATAATTTAGATTTTTTTTTTTTAAATTATAATATTTACCTAAATTTAAATATATATTTTAAATTTATTTTTTTTTATTTATTTTTTTTTGCATACAATTGAAGATGTTGTTTTATAGTCGTAGCCGAAAAAAATAAAATATGTATATTGTATATATGTATCTACAAATTATATTTTAACGATTTCATTTGAGAGACTGAATAAACATTTCTGTGCTTTCCACATATAATATTTTGAAGATTTTTGTTGAGAGATTTTAAAAATGTGATTTTCAAATATTACATTTTAAATATTTTATTCAAGAGAAATTCTTCAACAGTGCCGCCAGCCTGAGGCGGTTATAGCCCAGCGTATGCCAGCAGTGGGTGCATTTGCTCACATGCACACACACATGCAAGTGGAGTATTTTGCCAGTTCCGCGTTGTCGCTGGTTTTCCTGTTTGCCAGTGACTTGTTGATTTTACAACTTTTCAATTGAACGAGCTGCAGCGTACGAGTCAGCAAATGTTTGCCAAGCGCAGCAGCAGCAGCAGCAGCAGGAGCAGGAGCAGGAGCAGAAGCAGGCGGGGATAAATTTATTTTCAATTATGCATGAAAAATGTCGAGCAGTGGAAAATCGTAGTCGTTATGCTTATGCTCGGTGCACGCAGCACGGCTAAGAGTATCAGAATGCAACTTAAGTTGCAACGCAAACAAATGCCAGCGACATATCGCAATTTTGACAACCAGGCATCAAAATATCAGTGCTATCCCCAGCTAACCATTTCCCCATATCCGAGCCCACTACCCAGACCCGTTCAGCTACTCTAAATATGTATATTTAGTTATATATGTGTATATGCCAGCCAACTGGCATGCGACTTCAAAGGATTGCAAATCAAGCAAGGCACGTACTTGAGCTGGAATTGAAAACTCCATGGGATATCGCCCGCTGCAGGAGGCAGCAGACGGTGCAAACAGTCAGTGGCCTGGCCTGGCAGGCAGACGGGCGAGGGGTGCTCCGTCAGTTTAGGTAGCGAAAATGGAAACGCAAATAATATTGAGTATGGCGACGACTTTGCCGTCTTTGTCGCCTCGTGCTGCCACTGGAGACTGTTATTGTGTTTGCCCTAAAAATAACCAGAAATTGCTTGGGTCTAGATTTGTTTACACAAAGGCGTTGGGAAATTGGCAAAAATGGTCGAGAATCTAAACAAAATAAATAAATAATATAGCGGGCGTTCGTTCGCTCGTTCGCTCTAAGGCAATGCTCGTTCCTATTGACAGGCGGCGTCAGTTGTCAGTACTTTTCTTGTGGTTGATGCAAGTGTCGCACGTTGTTGTTGTTTCGGTTGCTGTTGTTGTTGTCAACAACTTTTTGGCAGCGTCTGACACTTGACACTTAATGTGCATCATTGCGCAGCTGACAACTTCAAGCTATTTCCGTGCTGGTGCCAGCAGCCAAGCAGCCAAACAGCCAAGCAGCCAAGCACCCCAACCCACCTCACCCACCCAAAACAGCAGAAAGCGCACTTTGTTGTGCTCTCTAAAGTCGGAGCAGCTTCCTCTCAGCTCTCGCCGCTGTCATTTCAAAGCGAAAGTTTTGCATGGCCATAGAAAAAATCAAATAACAAATTGCAGCCGCAGCTGGGGAGTGGGTGGGTGAGCTCGGTGCACTCTCTGACATTTTTATGAGCAGCTGCAAAAGATTCTCGTCGTTCGCTTCTATTGCTCTTGTTTGCTTGTTTTCCACCAAAATTTTGTTGTGCGTGAAAAGTTGTGCGTTGATATTCTGTCTGTTGTCTGTTGTTGATATTGTGGTAAAGGCAACGGCATAGCGAGGCTAGGCGGAAGGATTCGATATATCATTTGGCCACAGCTCGATCAATGCCAATCGAGTTGTTGCCCGCAAAGTTTCCTCGCCAAGGACCTGGCCACAAAGGTGAGAGCTGCAGTTGGCGCTACAGCCAGCCACTCAGAAGGCAAAACAGCTGTTGGTAATTTACTGCCAGGCGGCCGAAAAGAAGGCGCGTCTTTCGAAAACTTTGCTGTGGCAGCGGCATCGGCCATACTGCGCTGTGGGCAACATTTTGGCTCCACTCTCCAACTTTCAATTAAGCTTAAAAGGACACAAGTTTGCAGTGCGCCCTACGGCCGGCAGCCTTCTGCTGGCATATTTCAATAAGTTTTTCAAACTCAGGCCCGTGCAGTAAAACAACATAATTCATACTTAACTCACCAAAACAGTTTCCTGGCAATAGGGGCGTGGCAAGGGGGCAAGGAGGCGGCTGGACTGCTGCAAGTGCGCTGTAAAAAAGGCAAGGCGGGAAATAAAATTGCATTAGCTGGGCATAGATTTTATTGTGACTGTATGTGTGTGCTGGCGAGTGTGTGTGTGTGTGTGTGTGTTGGTGTGTATGAGCTGCCAAAGATTTTGGGACTGCTCATAAAATGAAATTAAATTTATGTACAGTTGCAAAGTTGTGCTGCTGCAAAAGTGCGCGGCATAAAACTTTCAAAAGCAGTCAGGATGCGGCTAAACATGCGGAGCAGGAGCAGGAGGAGGCTACGGAGTGCTGCGAGTGCTGGTAGGGGCGATGGGGTGCATCCTGACAGCAGCGCGTAATTCAAAATTCGAGTGGCAGTCGCTGGCAGCGCCTAAACCAAAGGCAGGATGCGCTCTGTGGCAACAAACGCGACTTCCGTGTTGCGGCGAGCTCGCAACAGAGCTGAAAGCCAAAACCGAGCTCAACTCGACTGAGAGCTGCGAACTGCGAACGGAGAACTGCGAACTGCGAACTGCGAAGTGAGAGAGGAGTTTGGCCGGCCAAGTGGGCAATCTGTTTACGCCTATTTTGACTTGACTCTTTTGCCAGTTGCAATTTGATTTGGGTGTACACCAACACACACACACACACACACACACACACACACACACAGGCAGAGCACCCACTCAGAGCACTCGCGTTTGGTGCGGTTGCGTTAAAAATAGCTTTTCATTTAGAAATTCGCCGCAGGCCAGAGCTCACTGTCTTAGGCAGCAGCTGGCCGCATTGACAGTTTCCCACTCCCATTGTTGTTGCTTTAAATTCGTTTTAGACCTTGGCCGGCTCGTGCTTAAGTCTGCCTCGCGGCTAAGGCTGAGCGCGGCGCAAACTCTTGAAATCGGCTTTGATGCGTTCTTCCAATTAAGTTATTGGAATCTTGGTTAAGAATTTCAACTGTGGTTTTAGGCAGCGGCAGCGGCAGCGGCATCGGCATCGGCATCGGCATCGGCATCGGCATCGACGTCGCCGTTGACGTCGTCCTCGACCCCTGCTCAAAGGTTGAGCGCTTGCCGCCGATACCTATCACAGAATCGATTTTGCTCTGGCTACAGAGCAAACGATTTTAATTGAATTTGTGCAAGAGCAGCTGGCAAATATGCTGTAGTGTCTGTCTGTCTGTGGCGTTGTCCCAGCCACGCTCTCAATTAAATCGTAAGTAACTGACGATTAATATGATAAATCGAAGATGCTACTCAAACTAATTGCAATACAAAGTACTTGAGCGCTCGATTGTTGCAGTTGCAGTAATCTAATGAATATTGAATAACCGTAAGGAATGCTATTAAGATGCATATTAAGTAACTGAAATATCAGATAACACTTTTACGAAGCAAGTTAATCTATTAAAATATAATACAATGCGTAAAAATTCGTAAATATACAATGAAACTCATTCACAAAATTCCTGTTTGCTGTCAACGATCCAATTAAAGTCCATAGCGTCGACTGTCCTACCAAATGGCAAACTAATTGCTTTAAGTGCAGCTGTGCGATAACTAACTGCAAGTTTCAAAACTCTTGTTAAATTGCTAACCATTACACACAGGAGTATTAAATCAGTTGACAGCTCAGTGTGGGGTAAATATCAAGGAGTTGATAATATGGGCAAAGAAACCAGTTGGTTGTATGATGCTGAAAAATTTAATTGGCCAACTTTTGTTTATCGATGGACAAAACTGCAGGACATATCGACACTCCAAAACACACACAGAGAGAGACACTCAGAGACAATCAGAGACATTGAGACACACCCAAGTTGGCATTGTAATTACGTTTATTGCATATCCATGCAATCGAAAAAATGCTGTCGTCCTTTTCGGCTAGCTTGTTTTGGCCAGCCAGCTGTGCTGTGTGCCGAAAAAGACGAAAAATTGAAATGCGAAAATGCCCTACACTTGGGCCAGACAGTTGGCTAAACGACACACACACACACAAACACAGAGCCAATGGGACGTGCATATTTCTGGCATTGCCGGCATGCCAGTGCGCCGAAGTATGCAACCTTTTATAATCACAGCTATGTAGAAGCCGAGATTATCCCGTAAGGAGCCCAGAGCAAGGCGCACAAGTGGACAAGTAAAGAGTATAAAAGAAATATGAGAGCCAAGACGACATAGATAGAAAATGTGAAATATTTACTGCATTTATATATAAATATTTAAAAGACATATATTCATACATATATCTACTCAAATTTATATAAATCCGTATGTATGTATGCACCACCAAATTAAGCAAGTTGCCAACTTCTTTCACTTATTTTCTTGCTGCAGCTTTCTAGCTGCAGTCGAGATCAACTATCAGAGAAGCCAATTGCACCGCCGCTCCGACCGCCCCTCGTAGGCAGCCCCTTGGCATCACTGGACTCTGACGCACACCTTTTTGTGGCATTCAGGCCACAAAAGTATGTGATTGGGGTAAAATATGTTGCCAGTTATGCGACTGCTCTCTCAATGTAGGTATGAATGAATGTATATAAATATTTGTGCACTAGCGGGTGAGTGGGGCTGTGGCCAGCAGGGGTAGCAGCATATGACAACCAGACAGGCAGTCAGAAATGTTCGTTGGGTCAGGCGAGGCCTTGTTGTTGTTGTTGTTGTTGCTTTTATTTTTATTTTTTATTTCTGTTTCGCAATCATAAATATTTCATACGCAATTTCATAAGATTGGACGAGGGGCCTATCCTTTATAGTAAATCAAAGTGGCTTTAAAAATTTTATGCTCCATCTGGACATAAAAATTTCATATTGACAAATACACAAACACACCCACACACTGTCGCACACACACACACAAACCCGCATGAGAACATTTTGTAAGTCTGCAAGTTACATTTGTATTGTTGCATTCTCAAATAATTTACTTTTGCATGACTCTTGTGCAATTTGATTTTAATTCAATTAGACTGTTTTGCAACAGAATTTTCCTGGAAAAACTCCATGTCTGTTTATGTGTCTACATTGGTTTACCCACTTATTTCATGCGTGAGGATGTCAACAAGCTCGTTGACTGCATTTGATAAGAGTTTCACTCGAATCTATTTGCCATTGTCTGTGTGAGCAGATATATGTATGTATGTATGTATGTATGTGTGTTTCACTATTATTACTCAAGCACATTTACTCTAGCGTTTAGATCGCTTCGTTTACACATTTTTCAACGCATTTTCACCAACATACATCACTGCTAGTTGCTGGCTGCTGTTGTTGTTGGCTTTTTGCTTTTATTCGCCTCGTGTATTGCTGTAAGACAAAGGCAAAACAGCGTTTGTATGTGTTGTCAAGATGACAGAACGTTTTGCCAACGTATAAGTAGCCCGACGACGAGCACACTCCCTACTGGCACTCTATATCCTTCATATGCTTGAAACGCCCTGTCATTTGCACTACAGCAAACCGAAGCAGCCATAGAGCCTCTGCCTCAACACGACTCAGAGCAGTGTGGGTAATCACACTAGCTGAGAATTCTATAAAGACTTTGTTGTGCTCATTTAACACTGGAGTACAAATACGATTTTCAGAACGCTATTGACAATCCCAAGCAAGTACTTTCGCATCATAACGCAATCCTCCATGTGAATTGTTCTTCTGCAATTATTGGATTTGCCAAATATCCAAGAGTGTATTTATATTATGTAATTCTACAGAATTTATTTCTTTTACGAAATGTAATGAGTTTTTATTTATTTTTATTTTTTCCCCAATATCCATGGGCCTTGAATTTGAAATTGTGTGTCTGCCTATTAAAGCTGGAAAATAATTTACGGTCTCTGGACTTTGAACTACTTTGGTTTATATATAGAGTATTCCAAGTATGAACATATTTGTTTCCATGCAATTTACTCAATTAAATTACTTGATATAATAATATTTTTATTTTGAATAAATTATTTAATAAAATATTCGTTTACCTTTGGTTGATGTTGTGAGAATAATTATGGTCTTACTTTAGTTTTATGAACTATTTTCATTATGTCTATATGATGTCCTTATCTAACAGAAAAATGATGTCTAGCTTTAAGCATATATCTTTATAAGTACTGTCGTATTTATCTATCTATGCTTTTCGTTTATTGCCAATACTTTCATTTAGCCAATATTTTCCAGAAAGTATACATTTCTTGATGGACTTTAATGAAAATTTATATATTATGCTGGAAATGGCAGGAAAGCAAGCCTCTTCTTTTCCAGAATTTGCAATTCAATCTCAGTTTGATTGGATTTTTCATAATTCTATGAACACGTACATATATAGAAGCTCTGTATCAAGGAGCCAACGTAAATTAATACAAATAATCTGTGTAGGGATGGAAATGAAGGTAAGACCTTACATTCATTTGTTGAGTTAATTGCAGCAGAGCTGCTTTGTGCTTAGTGCTTCCATTAGACATTGCCAAGTTATTTGCTTCGTTCTGTTAGAGGCAAGAATGCAATGTCATTTTCAGTATTTTCTATAGCATGAAGGCAGATGTGACCGACTAGGAGATACCACGACCCAAGCGCTAACTTGAATTGCCTACTTGAAATAATAATAAAAAAAAGTTAGCGATAGAAGAAAAGCTTGCTTATGATAAATTAACGGAAATATTTACAGATTCGATGTCTTTCTGCTAACGGACAGACAAACAGGCAAGACAGATATAAACGCATTCAGTTTATAGTACTGACTATGAATATATGTATTCTATGGGGTCTGCCAAGACGCCTTCTATATGTTTCATACATTTCCATATAACTGTAATACCAGAGCTCTCCCATATTCACATCTTAGCCAATTGCCATTGAAAATGGTTCCGTCCCGTTATTTAACAAATAAATTCTCATAATATTGCCCACACTGCAGTGCAGCCCAAGCGCAGCCGCTGCCTACTGCGCAGTTAGCAGAGCGCGTGCTTATAAGTGCATGTGTATGTATGTGTGCATAAAAGAAGTCCAGAATGATTAGAATATCAGCTTGGAGGGTTCAGGGTATCTCCTAGTCGAGCAGTCTCGACTGGAGCCTTCTTACTTGTTCTAAATAATTTTTTTTTTTTACCTTTAAAATCGCCTTACTCGCTTGGCTCGGTACGCAGCAAATTTTATCTTATTTTTGCTGTTGAGTTTATTCATGTAGTGAATAAAAATATTTAATAATTCTTAGTTTAATTCTTCGTCCGCTTTTCATTTTATGCTGCATACATTCTTGATCTTTAATGACATTTAAGTTATAAATTCTAGGCATAGAGAAAATTTCGTAAAATATATCAACGGCTGAGAAAACAAAACTCATTCCATATGCAAATACCAGGCGAAGGGCGGGCATGGAGAGTTGTGTGAAGAGCTTTAAATAATTGTTAAATGTGCAATTCTGTTATGCTTGGCACAGAGAATAAATTGTAAATGCAACTATTTAATAAGCATCAAGATGACCAGCCATAAATAATCCATGCAGCATTTACAACTTATCCAATGGGCCAGGTCTAAGTTAAAGCTTTTAATTGCTTTGTTGTTTTTCGGACGATGCTGCATACTAGAAGAGTTTTGGCTCGACTCCTATGTGTGTGTGTGTATGCATGCTAATACATATACATACATAAGCATATACATACATAAGCACATACATTATTATTCAGTCCAAAAATGCAAAAACAATGCCCAAACGGAAGTGTCAGTGGCTGGTACACTGTCTACTCAAGTGAGCTAGCAGAAGAAAAAAGCAGAAAACAAAAACAACAATAACAACAGCAGTAGCAACAACAAGCTGTTATGCTATGCTCCCAAGCTCCAACACATACCCACGTGGTTGATGTACAGCACAATGCAGCAGCGAGTCGCATTCTGCTCAAGCGTTTATGCGGACCTTCTACTGCATGGGCCAACTGGAGGCTGTTGTTGTTGTTGTTATGAATACGATGTGCCTCGTTTTGTGCTGATGACGGGAGGGCGGGGAGGTAGCGGGGCAGCGGGGCAGCGTGCCTGTGTGTGGGGGCAAGGGTTAAGCTGCCGGCAGGCTTGTGCAAGCGCCGGCTGAGCCATACAACTTATTTATGTTGGCTGCGTTGCGGCAAGTCCGTTCCTCTGCACAGTTGTCTGGCCCAGTGTCCGGCCGTCTGACTGATTTGCATCTTCTGTGCATGCCTACTTACATACTGATGCATATATACTGCAGCAATATGCACACACGCACCCACCCACACACACACACACACACACACATACACATACACGCATGCAGCAATTATTGCACTTATAAAATTCTGCTCCTTGCAGAGCAGACTCCCAGTGTGCGGATGTGTGTGCGTGCGTGTGTGTGTCGCTTCTTTTTGCTCTGGTTTTTGGCAAGTCTCGTTGGCCTGGCCTCGCCCGGCTTGGCCTGGCTAGCCACCCACAGCCACCACCACTGACAATTATCGTTGAATGTGCCGCCACCACCATCATCAGCCTTCGACCGCCCCCCCCCCCCCGCTCTTTGTGGCTGTCCTTTGAGCGGGTCATAATTCCTAAAATGTTTTGACTTGCACTCGCCCTTTATGCTGATTTACTGGCTGTTGCGGTTTTGTGACAAATCTGTTTTGCTCACTTGATGTGATTCCCTCACCCCCCAGATCGCTCCACTGCTGCTGCTGCCGCTGCTGCTGCTGCTGCGGCTTAAAGTTGCCCCAAAAAGTTTCGTTATTTCGAGCAATTTAGTTTTGTATTTATACACGCTGCGGCCTAGTCATTAGGCATAAATCAGACGACACAGCATATATGTTAACTTGAGTGCAAAACTCATTAAATCACGCAATGTTCGGGGCGTGGCCAAAGTTTAAAGGGCGTTTACGCATAGATTAGGACAAGCGTTACGCCCTTGAGCCTGTATAGCTTTTTAATGGGCTTGAGCTTATAATATATGTATTTCCCAATCATATATACATACATATGTACTGAATGAATTATAAATAGTAAATCTGATTGTGCTGGCCCCTCGCCTTGAGTATAAATCTTAAACAGAGCCAAAGGCAGCGCCTGCATTTAATTCAATTTTCGCCTGCCCCAGCTGCAGCTGGAGCTTTGGCTCATTATGATTGTGGCCCCAACAACAGTCGCAGGATGGTCAAACAATAAAAAGCGACCTAATTGCCATGGCTACGCAGGCATTTGCTAATTTATCGTCTTGCAACCTGATGAAGCTCATGCCCAGGCAGCCAGCCAGCCAAGCAGCTAGTTACAAGACTACGGCTGGGCCATGGGCCTCGGGCCAGCACGTAGCCTCAACGGCGGCTCAAGGTCGTCGCTGTGGTCGTTATCGTCGCTGTTCCAATAATAAATTTATGCATTTTTTTTCTTGTACCCTATAGCAGAGGGTATGTTGCTTTCGAGCAGCATGTTGCTTTTGAAACATGCGTTAAGTATCCTTCTTTCTCTATCTTGTTCCATTATATCACTGAGCATATATGCTTGTGAATTTTGGTAATTCTGGCAAATCGGCATATTCTGCTTTTACTTAGGCTATATAATGCTCTTGTTTAAGTTTATATTTAATGGCAATCGATTTGTTTTTAAATAATATGAAAATTAAAATGCATAAAAATGAGATATAAATAAAAATGAAAATGGTATAGAAAATAATAAGATTTGTATCATTAAATTCATTAATTAAAACAAATAACAAATTTTAACCAAAATAAATTGAAGGAGAAAAAAATAATTTTTAAAATTTTATAAAATTAAAACGGAAAAGAAATAAAAATTATTTAAAGCATAAACAACAAATATTATAAAAAAAATATAAATGTAAAAAAAAAAATATATATATATAGTATACACAAATATCGAATACTATAAAAAATTAACAAACATAAAATGTAAAAAAAAAAAATATATATATAGTTTTTATAATTCATTCATTTTATATGTATTAAATTTTTACTTCAGTTGCCTCGACTATCTAAAATTATCGTACACTCCACATCTTATATTTGTGCAACAGAACCTCATACAGACTTTTCAAAGAATTACAAATACAGAATGGAGGAAAAATATCAATATGAAACTTTTACATATATTTGCTTAGAAGAGCAACAGCTCAGTTCACCTTTGAGTCGACCAAGTCTCTCCATGCTAGATTACCACTACCATAGAGCAACTTGTTGTGCTTGTTGTTGTTGCTTGGGACATAGACTAAAAAAGAAGTTATAAAAGTCGACTGCGCGCCTGGCCAGGGTGTTAATTCAAGTAAATTGCTGCAGGGTAATTGTCGTAGTAAATGTGCGCGTGCATCAGTGTGCGTGTGTGTGTTTATCTGTGGTCGATGGCCACTCCAGGAGCAATGGTCCAGTGCCGCCCTGCTTGGGCTACAATGTGTCTCATTTGGGTACCAAAGAAGCATGCAATTTGCCAGCATTACTGCTGCAACAGGACCAAATCATAGCCGTGGGCATCATTCTGTGCCGTGCCTAAGTCATTGTGAGCTGAATTTGAGCGAGGGAGGCGTGGCATGGGCATGGACATGGGCAGCTGGATAGAGCCGCGTAGGCAGAGTTTGTGGTTTCACCCCGTAGTCATAATTGTGGTTTTGGCTTGCAATGCAACAGCTACTGCCAATGCCACTCCTGCGACTCCTGCGACTCCTGCCACTCCTGCTGCTGGTCTGTTACTTGTGCACTTTAAGCCAACAAGTATTTACACATCGTTAAGTTTGAATTACGCCAACAGTGAATGTATTGAGTGGAAGCTTCAACTTTCGTTTGCTTCTCAAACGCTCGTCACACTGAAGGACAAGCTGAGCGGGCGAGCGGCTGACCGAGCTCCTACTTAAGCTCCTTGGCTCCACAGACTGCCCAGGCATTCTTGGCATATTCGTTCTGTTGTGAACCCGCAAATTTTATGAGCCATGCCCTTGCATATTCTTAGCCAATTTAAAGCGCTTTTAAATCCCATAGTTTCGCATTGATGTCTTTTATATGATTTCATTTTTTACTCGACTTTTTATTATGCCCGCCTTTATGCGATATCTCTGTATACACACACAGGCATATATATTTATATATATGTATAAATACATATACGTTTTTTAATAATATTTTTCTCTGACCCTTTCAGCTTTCTGTGTGTATGTGTGCGTGTGTGTGTGTGCAAGCATTGGAATTTGCGGCATCTGCGGCCTGTTGTTCCGGCTGTTGCCGTCGCTTTCGTTGCCGCTGTCGCTGCCACTGCCTCTGCCTCTGCCTCTGCCTCTGCCTCTGCCTCAGTCGTTGCCATTGCCGTTGTCGTTGTCGTTGCCGTGGTCATTCCGGCTGTTCCGGCTGTTGATTCACTAGTTACATACTCGAATATGCGTTTTATTATGTCAACATTGGGTCATTGTTCATCTGATGCTGGTCATATCATAACGCTTTTCTGCTGTTTTTCTGCTATTTGTTTGATTTTTCTTCCTCCTTTTTCTTTTTTTTTTTCGTTTCTTTTCGGCCCTTTGTGCGGCTTTTGGCTTTGATATATTTGTTATGCTGACCATAAGCTCTGTGTAATAAATTTGCCGAGTTTTGAGCTGGTAATTGGCAGGCAAATGGACCAAATCCTGATTATAAGATTACGCTTTTGGAGTAATTTGGGTTATTCACTCATTACTGGCGAGCCCAGAAAGAAAATTAAGATATAGAAACTCATTTCTTGTCGCCTTAAAATATTCGCAATTTCCTCGAATGAAATACTATATGACTCTCACACGTTGCCAATGGCATTCATAACCTTTATTTATATGCGTCATGCCGGAAATTACATTGCTACCAAATCTAAGCAGAGACAATGCCGTCAGCCGCTGCGGTAACTCACGCCAGTTGACACCAGGCACAATGGGCTGTGACAGGACAGTTCAACTTTATCTGACTGCCGCATCCATTGGCAAAGCTGCAAGTAACTAACGCCCATTGGCCCAGCCTGTCAATTGGCAGTCTCTGTTCGATGTGGAATAAGTAGCTGAATGCAAAAGAGTAGAAGAGGCTGCAGGAGATAACTTAAATGTCATGCTTACATCTCACAGAACAAATCTGCCACTCGTACACTGTAATAGATTAAAGTCTTTTAGCTACATATATACGAGCCCAGTCGAGTCGCTGGCAATGGGCTGGCATTGTCACAGTGCTTTGTCGGCTATGGGCCAACAGTGGCTACTACATTCAATGTCCGCCCAAATGAAATTGAAGAAAATTGCATTTGCACGAGAGACAATTTCGAAACAATTGCAAAACTGTCTGACAAGCTACCTGTGATGCTGCCAAACAGTTTAGCAGGTAATGCCTTATATCGATATCGTTCTATGTCCACCTTCGTATTGGAGAAAGAAAAAGAGACGGACAAATAGAGAGAGAGAGAGAGGGAGAGAAAGACTCTGAAAAGAGTCACCGTTCGTGTTTGGCAGGCAGTTTGATGCAGTTAGTTGACTATTGACTGCCAGGCCAACTCCCAACTCGAGATATCGCGTCAGTTGCAGGAATCGGGCATTGAGCACTGAGAGTTTTTGGCACAATTCAGCCATTTGGCGCAGCGCTTCCCAAGCCGGATTCATTGACCAGGAGCACTGCCATCAGCCTTTAGACACTGGCAGGCAGGCAGCGCCATGCCCAAGCGTAGCTATAATTTTGTTAAAGGCAAACGTTGCAATGTCTGCAAAGTGGACCATGCTGCCAATGGCCAATATTCAAGCCCAGCCCAGCCCAGTCCAGCCCAGTCCAGTCGATGGCATTGCACTTTTTGGTCAATGCCCGAAATTGGCATACGTACACATATGTGCATGTATGCGATCTATGCAACTAGGCATGCATGCATATATACTCAGATGCATAGCTGCCCGGCCAGAATGTGTTGGCAAAGCGGCTTAAATAGGCCCAGACAGCTAAGCGCTGGGCCGATGGCTAAAACGGCAAGTCAACTGCATAATTGCTTAATTTGCTCCCTGAGTTGCTATCGGCCGTATTCATAAGTTGCCGGCGATGGCTTTAGTTACCGTTACGGCACATGAGCCCGGCCGGCTTCAACGTTCCGTTCGGTTCAACTGGCTCTCATTTGGGGCATTGCTGGCATCAATGGGAAATTGGTTGTCTCTTCAGTGTCGCATTTGGTGCAACAATTTGGTAGATTTCCCCAACCGGCTGGCCAACTGGCTGAACTACTGCAAATTTGTACAATGACACGACGAGGTCCTGGCACGTAACAAACACGTAGCCGAACAATCGAACAAACATTGACAGCCCAAATCCAGATTGGGTCGAGCAGCAGTAGCAGCAGCAGCAGCCAACCTTTCGGGTTAGCCAAATTGTCAGGCATGTCTTCCCAACGACTTAAGACCTATTCGAAGAAGAAGAAGAAGACGAGACACGTGTTTAGTCCGTGCAGAGCGCCACTTCCCCATTTCACACGACCGAACGCCGCGCCGGCTGCCCTTGTGTGCTGTCAAGTCGCCGTTGTTATTAGATAAGGGACGGACTAGTGGCCAAGCTTACGGCTTGGCCTACACCTGTTGCCAATTGTTGGGCTATCTGCCTTTGTTGTTGCCATCAACAGCAGCAGCAGCAGCAGCAGCAGCAGTTCATGTTTATGGCTTTGCCTCTGGCTGGCCCCGTCTATTGGGGCCCCTTCAATGGGTCTGAGTACAGGATTTTGTTCAGTTTGTTTTAAATAAATTTTACACGGAAGCTTTTATGTAGATTTTATGGTAATTGGTTAGCTACTACTGCCTTCGACTTGTTGTTGTCGACCCCCTCTGCACGCTTAAGCTTGCTGAATTGTGGCTCGGACCGACAAGTGCCCCGAGCTGCTTTTACATAGCCACAAGCCGCACTTGGCTTTAAGTAGCAGCGGCAAAACGGTAACAGAATCAACGAATCGCGCTGACTCACGCTCTGAGTATGTCGAGAAACCGCACAAGAATTACATGATCAGAAGTTATTTCATTATATTTTGTTGCGAGCTCACGAGGTGTGGCCCCAAAAGTCAACAAACAGCTCGACTTTCTCCATTGTGCTGTGCAGCTAGACAGCCACAGCAGAGACGGCGCCGAGCTGTGAGATACAAATATGCGATACAGATGCTCGGCCAGTCATATGTGAGCTAAGCTGCGTTAGCTAATCGCTTGCATCACTTGACCATCGCGTGTCAGCTGGCTATCTTTTCTATCGAGTTCAAGTTGAAGTTTAATTGAATAATTTGCAAACAAAGTTTCTGCTGCTGCTGCTGCTGCTGTTGCTGCTAAAGGCCAACAGGCAGCTGGAGTGCATTGCGTATTTGTATTTGCAGCAACAATTTGATTGTCTGTTTGTTTGTTTGTTCGTTTATTAGAGCCCTGCACGCCTCGTTTGATTGTTGTTGCGCACTCTTCAGATAAACTACTCTGTAAATAAGCCATTCATACACACATTGATATGTTTATTTTTGGCTGCGAGTGCCTCGAATTGGAGATGGGGAGAAAGCTTCTCATAAAAATTTGTGAATGCCTGACACCAATATGTATGTGTGTGTGTGTTTATGACTGAGTACTGTCTGTGTCAGTGGGCTTTGTTCTTGATTGATTGAGCCGAGCTAATTAAAGCCGCAGCTATGATATCATACAGAAATTCCCAATACAATAACCGCAAATTGTTGCATTTTTATGGAGAGTTTTTTTTTCGTTTTTTTTTTTTTTTCTATTAATTGGCTCACAGCTGCTGCTGCCTTCTGCATGTTCTTTGGGCCAGGCCGGAGCCAATTAATTTGCATAAAACAGAAAATATGCAAATGCCAATGCCAATAGACCCAGAAACAAGAGCTGCCCACTTGACTGGCACAAATCATGTTTACACATGAGCAGCAGCCTGGGTCCGAGCTCCGAGCTCCGAGACCGAAGTGAAGCGAATTCTTTGCAGCACTGCCCAAAAAGCACCCACGCTCTGCGGTTGGTGGTGCTTGGGCTTATTGGCAGATAATTGACATATAAAATTAGCATAATTTTTACACCAGCCAAGTGACAAGTGAGCAGTTTCGGCCCGGTCTCAACGGACCAAGTGACCAGCGGACCGACCGTTGATAGCCATCGGAATACGTAATGACCAAATCGTATAGGAATCATTTCGCTTTTTCCGTTTGCTTATGGCGTGCGGCCCATACTATTAATATATTAAATTGCTGTCCGGAATTTAAATTAATAAATTAGGGTTCTCATTCTGAGCGAGGGAATGTTGCCGTCGCCATAAAGGAAAGTAAAGAAAGTGTGTGTGTGTGTGTGTGTGTGTGTGGCAATTAATGCGTGTGAACTTTGCGATGAATAAGTCAAGGCCTATGCGGCGTATGGGTAATCTAAGCACTCACACATATTATCCAGTAAATACTTTAATGAAAGGCTCTGGCTGCTCTCAAATATCTCACTTCCCCAACTCTGGCGGTTATTAATTTAATAATGCCTCAGGCGGGCGCCAATTGGGGGTGGCGGCGGCATCCTTGACGCTCCCAAAACTCAAATTAAACAGATGAAGCTCATAAACGTGAGTCAACTGGGAGCCAGACAGCCGGCAGGGGAGCGTTCAGGTGTGCAGGTGTGCAGGTGGGCCGAGGGAATTTACCTGTGCACGCCTCATCGCCTTCGTCATATTAAATTGCCGATGGGCAGAGACCGACAAAAGGATAACGCGCGCATTTCAAATCCGTCAAGGACCCACAGCGCCACGCCCCGCGAGTGATTTATGGGCGGCACTGAGTGGCCACCGAGTGGCACCCAGGCAGCGCACATACATAGTTGCCTCGGCCACTAGACAAAGCATCGAGGACATGCATAAATCGGCGCAAATGTCAAACGAGCTGTCAACATTGTTGCCGTCGCGCAACTTCCAGTGCCGCGCTGTCAATGTTGTCCTGCGACAAACAATTTAATTTATGAAAATCGTTGAAAACTAAAGCAGAATGCCAAGCAAATTGACAAAAGCGAACGGCGGACAGCGGACGGCGGACACTGGACAGAGTAGCACAAGAAACCTGCAAAAAGAATCAGAGTCAGACAGACGCAGAGACGAAGTGGCACAGGAAGGGTAACGATGAAAAAAAAAAGTTTCTACAATGCTGTCGGCGCAGAAATCCTTCAATTGAAGTGCAGATATATATGTATGTATATATCAAGATATATATACATATATTTTTTTACATTTGACACTTGAGTGCGCAGTGCTGTTGCCTCTGCCACTGCCTCAGTCTCAGCTTTTGGTAGGACAGTTTGCGCAACGAATCAAATTTAAATTTCTTGATTGTCTAGTCGAGTGGCAGTCGAAACTCGGAGACTGGAACATTGAGTTCTGCAGATCCCTTTGCGATTTGCGCATAATAATAATTTGAACGACGCGTCGACGTGCCCGGAATTGTTGACTGGTCACTGGCGATGATGACTGGCCCCCACCCCTTGCACTCCTAGCCATTCCCAGCCACTCCCAGCCGCACTCTGGTCGCATCGCCTCCTGTTAAAAATCATCGCAAGGGCCAAATGTCGCGCGGGCTAAGTGACTGATGGACTGCTGCCCATTGACAGGGATAGAGGCGCATGGAGTGGAGATGGAGGAGTGACGAGTGGTGCGGGTATCGTCGCATCCATAGTGGTTGTTATCTGCGTTCGCTGTCAGCGCAGCACAGCTCCAATCCATGCTGTTAAATGGAGCAAAAAGTGTTGCCCGAACAATGGTGTCAATTAAACATTACATTGTTGTTCCTTCCACTATGATGGACTAAGGGATGCAGATGCCCATGATTCCTCTGGGTCACAGCGCAGCGAACCCTCAATTTAAAATGCGTGCAAGTTTTCTATTTCTTTATCGTTCTTCTTCTTCTTTTCTTCTTTTTTTTGTGTCTTCCTGTTGCCAAATTGACTTCAACTTGTGCGTGTCTTGGACTGCTCAACAATAAAAGTCTATTAAAGCGCTGTAGTTTAATGGCTTTGTTTGGCTCTCAGCTACATTTCGGACTTTGAGGTTTGCCTGCCCTCCCTCTCACCCTCCCTCCCTCCCTCTGTATCTCTTACGCTGGCCGTTTTGATTGAGCTGCGAGTGCTGACTTACAGCCCTTTAGGTTTTTACAGCGCGCAGCAGCCTTCTAACTGGGTCCTTTTTTATGGCGCCGGTCGCGCTGATGAAGGCTTTAGAGTGACATAAAATGAGATAAATGCCGCTGCGAGGGGCTAGACTCAGTTGGCTAGACGCACAACTGGACCTTTTAGTGGCAGTGGAAAGGCTGCCTCGTTTTCATTTCATTTCAGTTCAGCTCAGTACAGTTAATGTGGCAAGTGCTTTATAGGTATGTGTGTCTGTGCGTGTGTGTGTGTGTGAATTTGATGACACTTAAAGCGGCACAAATTCTATGAAAGCTTTTGCATAACTTGATCAATTAGGCAGAAATTTGGCAGCAATTAAATTTTAAAATTTTCTCCCTTTGAGAACAATATTTGATACATAAATTGTAAACTTTTTTGTAAATTGGGATTGTATTAATTAAAAGCCCATTATTTTATTTCACTCACCGATTAAATTATTTCTAATCAAATTGATTAATCTCTTAATATTTGCAATTTCTCGACACTTTTCACACTTTGCACACAAAATTCGCAAGTCGCTTTACACTTAAAGCACATATACATATATGTACATATGTATGTATGTATATATCTGTTTGCTTATTGGCTTGGTTTATTTCGCACACTGCACAGACGCGCTACACATATCCTGCCGCAGGATAACCGCGCACAAATCCAGACCTCAACTGGAACGGCGCACGCGTGACCGAGATGAGAGTTTGCTGAATGGCGGCAGGGCGACGTTCTTATATACCCTCGTGTCCCTCGCTTGGCGCAAATTTCTTTTGGCCGCTGCTAATGATGACTGATAATGCTCATGATGATGATGATAATGATGTTCTTGTAGCGGCAGCGACTGCGACTGCGCTGCCGGCGCAACTCTTTCTCAACTGAGACGTTCGCGATTTTCGCTGCTCTTCATACAGTTCTGAGCAAAAGCCCTGCGTCGCTGTCAGCGTCGCTGTCGGCAGCGTTACGTCGCGCCGTCGACGTCGCATAAATTGTAAGCGAGCCTCTGCTTCTAAAGGGGTATTCTCAAGACGCTGACGTCGCTGCCGCGGCTTGTCTTTACGAATTACGCTTACGGCTCTCTCCCTCTCTCTCTCTCTCGCACTCTCTCTCAGCGTTTCTGGTTTCTGCCGGCTGCTTCTTTGGCCAAAAGCGGGCAAAAAAGTTCTTCTTGTTGGTCAACAGTATTGGCTTTTTTGGCGCTGTCTTTGCGTTTCTTGATTGGTCAACCAGCAGCAGCAGCAACAGCAGCAACAGCGGCAGCAGCGGCTGCGGCTGCGGCAGCTCCACTTGACTGCGACTGGGATTGCCCTCAGCTGTGTTTGTTTAGCCTGACTTTGCGTCAATTCGCAGTTACTCATTTCGCTTTGGCTTTTGTTTTGCTCTCGGCCGGCCTGATTTATGGCGGAAAATTATTGTTTTTGTTTTTTTGTTATTGTTATTGTTATTGTTCGCGTAACGTACAGCTCGTCGGTGGCTCGGGCGATGCAACATGTGATTCATGTGCCTTAATTAGATGAACATAAAGTGATTGGTGTTAAAACCGCTGAAGCCTAAATTTGGCCAGGGTTCGTTGACCCAGCCCCCAGCTCCTAGAGCTCAGCTCAGCTGTCTTCAGTGAATCGCTCCAGCCCTGCGGAAACTCAATTTGCCCTATCACCGATGAACGTGCAACGATTTGCGCTAGTCCCTTCAAATTGAAATCCTCGACAACGATTTACCCATAAACAGAGAGCTAAAAAAAATCGGAGTAGGGAGTCTGTGTGAAATTAATTCCAACTGCTCTGACAGGCGCTCTCATTTCGAGCCATCACTTCATCGAACAACTTCCACGGTTATTTATTCGCCGAATATTTAAATTCCCTTTTATCTGCGCTGAGCACAGATATTTCATTTTCAAAGTCTACCATGTCATAAACACCCCGCCTAGAGACACGCAATTTCAATATTACTGTCATTATATAGGCTGGCGTGGGGGCGTGCATCGACCTATCTGTGCGTATCTGTGTATTTGTGTAACTCAAGCCAAAGCCTGTGGCACAGGTGCCGGCTGTGGCCAATGCTGTTGCTCCTGTTGTTGTTGTTGTTGTTGTTGCTGCTGCTGTTTTGGCTCTTTACGCGCGAACGTGATTTGCATTTGTAAGTAGCCAAGACAGCTCGTACAGATATGCGTGTGCGTTGTATGTGTATGTTTGTGTGTGTGTGTGACTGTGTGTGTGTTACACAAATGCTAAAATAATAAATTGTTTCAAATTATTGGCACTTTGGCACTGATCAAATAAATGTGTCTCGGTAATAACAATAATAATGCGACAAGAACAACACTTCGACACATCGACATCGACCCCGTCAGCGAAGCTTAGTTCACGTCTGTCTGCCAAAAAAAAAAAAAAAAAAAAAAAAAAAAAATGAAGCAAACATTTGAAAAACAGGCAAACAAAAAATGCGAGCCATAAAAATATTATTATGATTTTCAATAATCACACGCATTAAATTATCATAATGCGCACATTTTCAATATTTCCACGCCTCAGTCAGCGCCAAAGCATTTTCCAGCTTTTCCACATTTCCACATTAAGCCCGCCTGTGGCTCTGCACAGATTTTGCATTAGGGCCCATTGTTGCTTTTTCAAATTTGAGACTGCGCCCCATGGGGCCACAGACATTTTTTTTTTTTTTTTTTTTTTTTTTTTGTGATTATTTTTATTAATATTATTTTAGCCTGGCTATTTTGTGCCCAAAATAATAATTTGGCTAACGAACACAATTTGTTCGGAATTTATTTTTATTTATCCTCTCGGGTATATTATAATATTTATTATAATATATTCACAATTTGCATGTTAAATGCATTTGACAGTGATTTTATACAATTATTAAATATTCGAGAGGAAAACCTAATAAACCAACTGCGTAATACTCGCCCATCGAATATTATGAGTTTTCAATATAATAATAAAATTTCTGCTGGGAAGCTGATAATGAGTTGAAAAATTGAAGAAATAATTTACAATATATGAATGATTTATAACTAAAAATATTCAGGTTATTAAGAATTAAACTTAAACCATTTTAGATACATATGATATGAACGATCTATTTATATTTCAAGTTATTTATAACTAAAATTAAACCAATTCAGTTCTCATAGTTTATTTCAGCTGCAGCAACAGGGAAACTCGAACTCATCAAGTATATTCAAACATTAATTACTTATTTTCAATAACAATTTCAAAAGGATTTACAAATATATTATTATTTTTTTATTTTATTTTTTATTTTTTATTTTATTAAGTATAGAACCTGTACATCACAAACAGTACTATAACAACACAAATTAAATTAAATTAAATTGTATTTTAGATGAGAATGAGAAAAATCTCATGCCATAAATCTAAACCCATTTCAATGTTTATATACTAATATATGAATCAAATCTCATTCAGGTTCAGCTTAGGCTGGGTTATCTTTTGGGCAACGCTCAGTTCAGTCGTTCAGACAATCAGATATGCATTGAAGCTTGTCAACGCATTTTATTTTTATGCCAATTGCTCGAATTAGCTTACGGACTTAAAGGAAATGTCGCTGTGGCTCTGTCGCCTGGTAAGCTTTATTTATGTCGTATGAGCCAGGCCGGTCGAAGTGGAGCACCTTAAATGATTAAATTAACCTAAATTAAAAACAAGAAAAAATTGGGGAAAAGCAACCGCAGCATGGTAACCCCATATAGCGAGCCAATAAACATTTCATTTTTAAGCGATAACAATTAACTGAAGTAAATATTACAAATGTGTGTAAACTTTCTAAGAAAGCAGAACTTCTGGATGAATCATGACTCGTGAGTTTCTTGGGATTGCTGCCGAATGCTGAGAATTGTGCAATATGGAAAACATGTTGAGGCATGACAGATACTCTCTTTCCGTTGTGTGTGTGTGTGTGTGTGCTTATCACAGCAAATTAAATTGCAAAATTTATTCTAGATACAGTTAAGTAAATTTCGTTGTTTGACTTGGGCCTGGGTTCACTTGAGGCCTGCCTGTCCAGATAAGCAAGCATATCAAAAGAAATTTTAGCCAAACACTTAACATAACGGTCGCAATGAGTTCGAGCCTCGGCTCCAGGGCCTTGACACACACACACGCACACACATCATGGGAATTGTTGAGCATGGCGTTGGTCACACTGTTCAATTCGGTTTCAACTGGCTGTCAGAACTTTCACCGTGGGCCTCTTAAAGCGCATGCTGATGAGGACGATGACGATGACGGCAGCTAATAGAAAGTTCTCCCCAAATTAATTATTATTGAGAAATTACCAAACCAAACCACTGCGAGCCAACAGAAGCGAAAACATAAACAAAAGCGAGAAACAACAAAAACTCATTCGCACACATATGGACATACAAAGTATGTATATGTAAGTCTGTACATATATAGATGTTCAAGACAGACCATTAAAACTAAATCCAGTGCAAAAACTTGCCCCGGCCGCGACGAATGCTGAATTTTTTATAAACTTGTCGAAGACGTGTCGCATTACTCTTTCGCCTTGGTGTTATTGCTGTCTTGTTATTGTTATTATTTGTTGATTTTTTTTTTTTTTCGTTTTTTATTTTATTTTTCGTTTACACCCTGCCCAAATTTTGTGCCACTGACCGACAATTTGGCGGCTTGGCGAATGGGTTACTACGGCAAACAATTGAAATACCGGCAGCAGTTATTGTTTTTGCTCATTGTATATTGTGTATGGTGTATTGTTTATTGTTTTTTCTCATTGGATTATTTACTATGTGTAAGACAGCACTTGTACTGTGGGTACTCGTATGACGACGCCTGGGCTCTTGAACTTGAGCAGCATCAACTGTAAAAACCGGTTAGCCCCACGAAAGCCAGCTGGCGTTGCAATTAAAAACTTAACTAAACCGATTTGGCGGCTTTGTTTTCGACCATTGGCCCAAAATGGTCAAGTCGATTTCCAATTGTAGATTGACGGCGCTCCAAACAGACATTTCCAAATTTATTGCCTGAGAAAAGTATATTTCACGCGATCTTTGTAAGGCGATTGATGTATTTCCCTTACCTAGCTGTAGAGATTTTATCTATTGTATTTATAAAGAAAATGCTCAGAAAGATTTTCAAATAGTTCTCGACTTAAGTTTTTTTTAATTTGCAGACAAACTTTATAAGGCAAGAGCTATGAGATTTAATGAGTTGTCTTAACATTGGGTCAACTCAAGAGAACTAATATTATTTTATATATATAATAAATATTCATTTGCTGTGCTGACGGATTGAAATTAAAATCATTTCTTTGTAGAATTAAAAAAAAAAAAAAAAAATAAATAAATAAATAAATAAACATGTTAGCAAGTCATGAATTTCTATATAAAACTGAAAATTAAGCCAACAAAAGAGGATTTGCAACAAATATTTTTTTATTTTCTTACAGAGAGAGTTTTCAGATTTAATTTTCAAACCATAAAGTGAATTACAGCATACATTTATATAATTAAAAGTCGAAAGATGCATTGCGTAATATAAATTAAAATCAAACACATATATTATATACATTAAAATCTATTTAATTAAAACCCATTTATTTATTGAGCTACACCAGATGGCAGGTTATATAAAATTCGACCTTTCTTGAAAGCAGGCTGAGTTTGGTTTTGATGTTGAGCTAATTTGAGTTCTTATAAATCAGAGCTAGAGAGTCTGAACATGTGAGCTGGCCAAGTCGTGGCTCTGTGATTCTTATCAGCCGGAGTTTCGGCGACAGCTTCCCAGAAGACGGCCAGTAGCTGCCTGGCCAAACTATGCCGCTCCAGATACAGACGCGAGATGGCGTGGAGCTGATAAGAGCTTGCGCGAACTTTCGCAAGATGTGCTTAGGAACGGTGATAGAGGTGAGCAAGTGTGTGTGTGTGTGTGTGAAAGTAGGTTTTATGTGTGGGTTGCTACACAGCTGGAATATATTTAAGTTGGCCCAAACGGGAAGAGCATCAATTGAAAAATTGTGCAGCGCTCAGCGTGGCTGCCAACATGTGGCATAATTAATAAGCATAAAAAATGATTAGACATTTATGCTAATTATGAGCGCAGGTGATTTCGTTACTTTGGTTGCTTATACTCATGAATTTATGCACAATAAAATTTGCATTTAAAGCGCTTCGCTGTTTTTTTCTCCCCCTTTGCAGATGTTGTTTACTTTTACTTTTCGATGAGTTATTGTTGGCATAGAAAATTGAAATGTATCTTGCTATAAGTTGGCTGTGAATCACGAGCGCGACTGACAGCATTTATTGGCAGAATCACAAGCAGCGTCTACTTAAAGTAAATTGCCGTAATTTGAGCAACATAATCAAGGCGTTTGCTCATGTTCGGATCTAAATATAGACACAATGGACGCTAAAATACCAATTATAATTGTTGGTTGTGTGTGTGTGTGTGTGTAAGAGGCCAAGTTACAGATCTAGCAAGCGCATTAGCTGTGCTGCAGCCTGAGACGAGGCAACGGCGACGATGATGACGAGAAGGAATGCCAAAGGACAATTAGCGTTGACCAGGCTGTTGATGGGCAGTCGGATGCCAAACGGTGAGACGGTGAGACAGAGAGTGGAACAGTCAGCCGGCCAAGCCAGGCAAGTCAAGTCAAGCAGCCAGCAACACCCAGTCAACCTAAGAGACAGACAGCGTTTGGTTAAAGATCAAAGACCATAAAAGGCGCAGTCGGAGCAACAGCTGTAGCTAAATTTAGAGAACTCGTCCCACTGCTGCCCTGGGCCCCGTCCGGTGTGGACAAGGGCGAAAGGAAGCTGCTGCAGTAGTCATAGACTGTCATACTTAGCTGCAGATTGTTGAGTTGCCAGTCTGGCGGACTGTTGAGAAGTGTCGACGAGTGCTCAGACAAAGTGTTTGTGGCATTTCCGCACTGCGGGCTAACTGAATTAGCCAAGTTGCAGCCGCTGCTATATAATTAGATGAAATCATTACGTTTTCATTTGCTGCCTTTTTGATTTCATTATATTGTATTTTACTGCCCGATGTCAATGACGTTGCCATCGGCTTAAGGCTGCCTTTTTATGGCACACACACACACACACACACACACATAAGAATTTCTATCAGATGAATGAAATTGCCACCAAAATGTGAAGCGGCATAGGTGCATGAGCAAATTCTTTGTCGTAAAGTTGTAAATGATGCACATTAAATTTATATCTTATGTAGTTATCATCGTACGACAGAGTCAGGAGGGTTATGATTATTGTTGTTTATGCTGGCTGCTTGGCCAGTGGGTTGGCCGGCTGCGATGGCTGCAGATGGGATTTTTAATGCGCCAGACAGACACTTTATTTCTTATAAAAGCCCAAGAATAATGACTGTCTGCGGCCAGTCGAAGATCATATAAGCTCTTTTGATAGAGATGCTTTCATCGTTTATTTTCAAGCTTGATTTCAAACGGTAGCCAAATTGTGGGGTAGTTGAGTTTGTTGACATTTCGCTGATAATTTGGATGAAAATGCCTGAATTGAAAGGGCAAATACAAGTTGCTTAAATTAGAAAACAAATTGGTAAAAAAAAGAAGAAAAAACAAAGACTGATATACATTTTTTTGTGTTGTGAAAGCATATTGGCCTTGTTCAGTGTATGAATAAACCATTTCTTTGCCTTTGGTGCTAGAGACAGGAGATAGATATATATATCTAGTTTTATACCCACATGGCTATGCTTGACAAATCATTTAAAGATGGATCTTTAACGTAAAAACGCAATGAAGATACCCATTATGTTTTTACGTAAAAGAAGGAAATAGATATATTATATCCCCTGCACTATTATATCCAGCAATTCAGCAAATTGTGACTGAGTATACATTGTTGTAAAGCAAATCCATTATTTATATAGCTGATTATTTCCATATATAGGATATTTATTTATTTTCATACATATTATTATTATTATTATTATTTCCATAAATATATCTCTTACAGCTTTTTAAATAAAAATTAAAATATTCGATCTTTAATTTCTTGTTAAGCTCATTCATTATAAAAATTATTATAATTATTATATATTTCATCACTTTTACGTCCTTTGGGGGCATCAAAGATGGAAAAAAGAGAACTAAATTTTCCATTGCAGATATTGACATTGAAGTTGCGGCAGAAAGGCTTTTGAGATAGTCTAACAATGATTTACCTGTTCACATGACGGCGAACAGGTATTATGGAGTTGGTACCTCCCGTCTGCAACGTTCCCCCCTTTTTAGACAAATGTATATTTTATGTTTGTTAAAAGCTTATCTACACCTCTTTCTGTGCATATTAGGGAAAAACCAATATAAATATTTCTTAAGCCTTGTGCTGCATTTTATGTCTTAATATGGCATAGATGGGCTGTAAACAATTTTATCTTATATCCATTAAACCACAATTCAACCACATATCACAACAAGCTCTACTCCCAAAAGACCCCCAGAGAAATAGATGGAGAATATACTAAGCCCATTACACTCTCCGCACGGTTTCATTTAATTTAATTCTCAATACTGAAATAATAAACAAATGCAAATTATAAACAAAGTGTAATTTGATTTCAAAACAAAAACAAAATCTCAAATTAGTTTAAAACCTTGTTCATTAATGCAAAAGGTTTCATTTCAGTGCAACACACAGTTCCAGTCGAGCAGTAATTGGCCAAAGCACATTACCATAACTCCACATGAGCTGTGACTTTCCAAACGTAATATGTGTAAACATTAGTTCATGCTCACACTCACTCACACACACACAGACGCCTATGCCAACCCTTTCTCAATGCGGACGAGAATCGCGTGAAGTGGAAATTTTTGCATGGGGCAAATTATTACTTAATTAGCTTTTCACTTTAAAATGTCCGCGTGGATTGCGTGCTGAGGCCTGTTGGAGCGATACTTTTTCAAATGTTCGCTGAGGAGCTGTTGTAATGTATTAAATTAAATCATATTAAATGTGACGTGCCCACAGCTCTAGACCATAAATAGAAATTATGACACATTTCGAGTGGACACGGAAGCCATCTGAAGTTTTGGGGCTGGCTTATTAATTAGAGCAAATGCGTGCGGTTTCAGATTGTGGTTACGCATACACACACACATACGGTTACACACGTACACACACAGAGAATCATAATCCACTAACTCATACACTCGCACATCACGTGCGCGTTAATGTGCGCCAGTTTATTTCAAATATATTGTTGATAATTATTTGCATGTCGCTGGCAATGTCAACGTCACGCATACGCCGCGTTGTCTTCCTGCTGCGCCACTTCAATTTAATGTTATGCATTGTCCTTACCACTCACATTCATTTCATTAAAAATCATGCCATCTGTTGTGGCTGTTTTTGTTTTATATTTCCCCCTACCCATGTTCCGTCATATTTGGGCTCTGCTCACCTGTCGCATTTTGTATTATTTTTTGCCCATTAGCCGCTCTCAGCTCAGCTCATTGGCCATGCTCTTTGAACTGTCAGCATAACCGTTAATTTGGTTCCTTATTTTTGCCATGCTGGAAATGTGTTAATTAAACTCGCATCGGACTGGGGCATGCCACATGTATTTATATATATATAGAAGAGTTCACATGGAATGCTTTGCAGCCTAGATAGCAGCAATTGGTTTAATCTTATTTAGACGGGCATTTCAAATAGTTTTCAGCACTCGACAATAGTTCGTGAGTTGTAGCTATGCTGATGATGTCATAGAAATGATTGATTAATCCATTGGCCGAGTGCTGAAGGCCTTCAGAGTATGATAACGTCGGTGTGCACATGCAAGCAAGCCTTTGTCAGTTTTATTTTAATTTAATGACATCATTTTCCATGGACATGCGACAGCTATGAACAGCAGAGACGACCGACCGCCCACCCGTTAATAATGTTGTCATTTATATTTCCCAACTACAACAGTTTTCCTCTCTTTATATTTTTATTATTGTTGTCATTATTCATTATCCTTAACTGTTTGCTTTCGCTGCCCTAGGCTCGCTGCTCTGCACTCACTCACAAATGGCCCGTATCGCTTGCTCCGAAATGCTTGAAATACTTATTTTTTTTATTTTTTATTTCCCATTCTTCCCTTAAATGTTAAATTATGCATATACATACATAAAAAAGCGTGTGGTTGTGCAAATGAAATATTTTTAAAGAGGCCGGCATATTAAGTGAGCCATTATCATTAGTTATGACCGTGTAAGCCTGCCTTCTCTTCATACATAATACGTTTACACATATATTTATATATATATTTAAATTGTGTGGACACAAGGATAATGTGATAATATCACTGATGACGAAATCAAATGTTGGTTAATATCATATTTGTTATGCTAGGAGTACATTGGATTGGTGCCATGTTCATTTGACTGTTGGATTGGAGAAAATTGTGAGAGCAGCACGATTAATAGAGGAATTAATGCACTTTAAAGGTTGTTTGAGATGAGCAGAAAGTATACTTTTGATAAATATAAATCGATTGCCGTTTTTGCATGTATTACTACATATTATGATGATGATTAAACTATTTTTTTCATATTTAACAAAAGAAATCACAGAGTTTTATTTCCTTTAGTTTATTTTTATATTACCAAAGAGAATCCATGCGCTCAATAGGCTGTGTCTGTAGAATATTTTACTAATTCGTTTTGCTGCATTGCATACGAGTTAGTTCTCACTATAAATAGGCTTGATCTAGCTAAGCCGATGCTCATCGTTCTAGCATCGTATGAGCAGTTGCTCGTTTGGCTACAGCGTGAGAGATTGATTGTGTGGTTACCCAATGACCTACAGCTGTAGAGTGATAGAGCACTCACTCTTCAACAACTTCAACATCTTCTCCCCATAGATACTACCTCAACTTTAGAGAGGCTGCATCTGCTCGTTCTTACAACTTAGCTACTAGAAAAACACATACACACGTACTCGCTGGCAGCCACCCACCCACACACTTACAGTTTTACTTTTTTTCCATGAATGTAGACATTAATATTAAGAGAAGAATATGAATTTGATTTTTACAATACACAATATATGTAGGATTGTCCATATTCGATGGACCCAATTTTTATTTATTTATTTATTTATTTATTTTTTTTTTCAAATCAAGGAAAAACACAATTTTCTTCATGTTGACGCTCATAATCAATTTATTTGGTTTAAGTTGATTTGTTGACATAACTTCTTCAATAGGATATATCTCTTAAATGGGCATATTGTCTCTGTCAAAAGATTTAGGGTTGCCTGAAGCGCTCGTAGAATATGGACAACCCTGTAAAATATACACACATATATACAAAAACATGTACCAATAGTCTCCCTAACTCTTCTCGCACCCGATGTTAACTCCTTTATTGCAATGATCCATTTTCGTTCAATATATTTGTAATTCAAGGGAAATTATTGAGGTGCCTTCCTTGAAATTTATAGAAAACTTTATAATCATAAGAAAAGAAAAAATATTTTTGGTATAATTGTTAATCAGAATTCAATGGTAAATGAATATATATTAAATATCCATAAGACCCTCAAGGTCTCCACCAGTTCTCTACAATATGCCAGTTCACACATAAACACATAAATATCTGTGTAAATGCTATAAGCCCTCACGCTCTCCTTCTTGGCCTCCTCTGTCAGCGATGCATTAAATACTTAACCAAGTTTAATGCATAAGCGAGCATTCAATTGCTGATGCTTTCGACTGAATTCACTCACTTGAACAGCTTACAGTTATATATGTATGTATGCCAGCTCGCTGGGAGCCCCTGCGGCTGCCTAATTGGATATTGACTCGGAGAAATACTTTCACATTCTGTCAAAACAGACGAGTCATTCCCTGCATGCCGTATTTAAGCAAAATATTTGCCTTAATATATTCACAATACTTATTATTACAATTAATTTGCATATTTGCTACGCTAATTGTTTGCGCTGTTATTTTCGACTTATATACGATGACATTTTGGCCTTAAATAAAATGCAATCTCTCGGAGAGCATACGCTGACAAAGGCCCATAAACAATTGAAATGTATAATATAGGATGCTTATGCGGGCATGTCTGCACCTATATATATGTGTCTGTGTGTATGTGTGTGCATTTTGTTTACAAATGTGCACACCTTGTGCTATATGTATTCGCACTCGTTTATCAAGTGCTAAAGTTGTTAAGCAGCATTTTAATTTTTTAACAGTTTTCGCTTGGAATGCATAACAAAAATATTTGTAAGGGTGCCCAAAAAACGAGAGACAAACAACAAAAGGGCGGCCAGCGAGTGAATACCGTTGGATATGTGCGTGTGTGTGTGTGTGATGTGCATTTGTGGCTTTTTGTTTGGGTTCGTTGCTCGACGTTTAAGTGCAAAGCTGAGTGTCCTCCGGGAGTCCCAGTTACAGTTGCTCACTTCAGCGCCGGGAAGTTGTTTTGTTGATGTTGTTGTTGTTGTTGTTGCTGCTGTTGTTGTTGTGATGAATGACGCTGCATTCGGTCGAGTTTTTTGTGCCTGAAATGGTGCCATTTACAAGACACAAACATTAGCAGCAACAACGGCAACAAGAACATGAAGCAACTAAAACATAAAGTGACCCTAATGGATTGTCCAGGGCGGCAGGAATTAGTTTGTTGTGTCTGCGACAGACGTGAGTTTTGCCTGGCATCAGCCAAGATAGAGAGAAAGAGAGAGAGTGAGAGAGAGAGAGAGAGAGTGGATAATGGGGGACTGAAATGGCCATTGTTATTGCTGAGGCGTATAACCTTTGACTGAGTGCGCATTAATTCAAATCAAATTAAAGGAGCAGCGTCCAAAAACAAATGTCGACCATTTAAATGAGCTATTGTCAGTTTAAAGTCGCATCTATCGCACACACACACACACACGCACACACGCACACACAGATTTATGTGGAGCACTTTGGGCAAGACATTTAACACCTGCAGCCCCACAGACGGCGACTATCATCTGCTGCGTCCAATCAGATTTTTCAACAACAGCATCAACTAAAGCGCACATCAAAATAATTTATGATGCACATCAGCTGGCCAAAGCCAAAGCTATAGATGAGGCGCTGCTGTTGCGTGTATACCCTGAGCAACACCTAAGCACGTGAGTGTGTCTGTGTATGTGTGTGTGTGTGTGCCTGCACGCTAGTGTCCAGCTACGCTGTCCGCTTTGTGGCCATAATGCTCAGCCATAAGTTTTGCTCTGCAAAAACATAAACAAGCTAAATCAAGTCAAATGCGCTAATAAATCTTAAAAGCGTTCACGTCGTCGACTTGCTAAACCTTGTTGGAGTGTTGATATTGTTGTTGTTGTTGTTGTTGTTGCTGTTAGTATGCAAATGACAGGGATTGTCAAAGCCGTAGTTGGAGGAGCAGCAGTTGGAGGCATGCATAGTATTTCCATATGCCTGATATTAAGAATCACAACAATTTGGGTTGATTTATGGTAGCTTTTGGTGCATGAGTCCGAGTATCTAATTGACGTTTGAGCTAAAATGAAAGATCTTCTAATTGCTAGGCAGCCTAAGTAGCGGTCGCAGGAGCAGCCGTTGCACTGCTAATTGAAATGTGCACGCATAATTAAATCTCGACCAAATCTAATTGCTGTCAGCGCCACCCACTGCGGAATCCCGATCGATTTGCAGTCAGCTTGTGCTGCCGCAGTTGCCGCTATCGTAACAGTTGCCGAGCTTTGTTATTCTTGGCGCTGCGGCTACGCAAGCAGCTCGTTAGCAGCAGCAGCAGGAGCAGCAGCAGCGGCAGCAGAGGCAGTGGCAACAATGCGACAGCAGCTTAAGCCATATTGACAATCCCAAAGTTGTGTAATCCGTTGGCAGCCGTCGTGGCCACCAGCAGAGAATACAGACAACAGCAGCAGGAGCAGGAGCAGCAGCAGCAGCGGTGGTGGCGGAAGCAGGAGGAGGCAGCGAGGGAAGGAGGCTGGACGATGGCAATCCGATTTGCATGGCAACTAGCTGAGACTTGGCGCAGGACTTAAGTTCAGCTAAGGGCAGCGATATATTTAGCCAGTATTTGCATTTATTCGTCTTATGTCTTTAAGTTTTCAGTGCCCAGCCATGCCCCAATAACTGTATCTATATGCACTTGAGCCTCGCCGCACGCAAATGGGGCTAAGATAACACTGAACCGCAATTCCCATTCATTCTCGCAAATTTGTTTGTTTGCGCTGCGCTGCGCTGTGTATCCGCCCCGATATTTGTTTGTCAAGTGTTTGTTTTCGTTTTTGTTGTCGCTTTTATGATAACTGGACTTTATTTGCATAATTTTGCAGTTAACACTTGAGCGGCGAAAGAAGCGCGCACAAATGTCTAAGAGATGCAAGCATTGTTCATTTTTTTTTTTTTTTTTTCATTCCACATCTCTATATATATAAATACATTTTTTTGATTTGTTTTGACAAAGCGCCACAGAACGTTATGCCACGCCCCGCAGCGGCGAGCCCTCTTCCCACGGCCAGCTGCTTGTGAAATTCTCGCACGTCTGACGCACGTCGAGTGCTCACATAAATTCATCATTTTATTTAAAATTTCACATTTGCTGACAATTTCATAGCCTACCAACTGGCAGCCCAATTCTTTTGTTCCGCTTCGAGACCGGACTACTGCTGTCCGTGTCCGTCCAGCTGTCCAGCTGTCTAGCTGCGGACTGCCGGACTGCCGGACTGATGGACCTGTCCGTGTGTCCATTGTTTTATGTGCACATAAAAATATTTGCACAGTTTCTTTTGCTCTGTTAATGTAGAATGTAGAATGCTTGATGTGACAAGCTCCGCTGGCGTACCGCAGCACCGCAGCACCACAGCAGACGTGGGTGAGAGTTGTTGCCAGGAGCCTTGGCACTCGCCCACTGCATTCTGATGCCGTATCACGCCAGATGTGGGTCAGTAAAACGCGCTACGAAGCCCGAATCCCCAAACCGAAACAGAAACCGAAACCGAATCAAGTGTCACACCTGCTGTTTGGCTGGGCTACGTCTGTCCGCCCGTCCGTCTCTGGCAGAAAGTTTGAATAAATGTTATAAATACATACAATAAAAATGTTATTTACACGTTTTTGAAAAGAGAAAGTCCAGAATGTCGCCGGCAAATCTGAAACGTGATTTCATTTAAATTTAAGTAGTTCTACAGTTGTTTTACTTTTTGGTTTTTTACAGATGTATATACATATATATACTATACATATATGTTTTTTGGCTTTTTCCTTTCGCTCCATTTATGGGCGCGACATTAATGCGTTGTCTTCTGGGTGCTGAAATTCGTGCAATTTATTTTCGAGATTTTGAATGAATGTTTTTTATATTATTTTGTTGCCATTCTTTTAATGGGCAAATGAGAGGGGCAATACGACAAGTTTTATGTGCAATTTGTGTTTCGGTTATGATAATTTGTGAAACGTGTGTTACATTTGGCATCAATTTTGGTTTTTTGAGTTTTTCGCAAAGTTCTCGTGCAGATATGAGTTTGGTGCGTGAGATTTAGGTTAGATAAATATGGGAGGATAGCCAAAAGGTAAATTTCGGGAGATCCCTAAAGCACTAAACGTTTTCTTTTCACACGTCAAATTTCTATGATTAAACTGTGAAATTAAACAAAATCAACATTAACCCAAATGACAGCCAAGAAACGTATAAACGTATTGACACACGGCCAAAGAGTTGACTGAACTCTGTCTGTGTGATAATTTGCATATGAAACACATTCATCACAAACTCGGAAATGAATTTCGAATTTCAACAATCTTGCATTCAAATTGGGCTATTGGCCAAGGCCGAGGAATCATAAAGATTGTGAGTCAGCTTGAGTGCTTTATTAATCCGTGTTTACGACATCATAAATATAATTACAGTAGTGAAATATACTTTCAATAGAATTAAAAATTAATGAAAACATTATTCCTATCAGCTGAGATTTAAGTTTGAAAAAAGTAAAATTGAATATTGTTCAGTGCTTAATATTTCAATAAAGTTTTAACATAGATTAACTTAATTTGTGTTAACTAACGCACTAATCTTATGGGCAGCCGCAAAACAAATTATATTGTGATCATACATCATTTAAGCCCCTAAAAAGAACAAATTAATTGATAAATAAATTACTCTAGGTATAAATTGACTTCTGTGTTTTTGTTTTGCTTGCAATAAGCTAGTTGCTGACATAATTTAAAGTGTGCTTTAGATAAAGCCTTGGGCTATTATTGTAAAAAATTCATATATAGTTCATTGACATAAAGTAAGGTATTAGGGACAAAGATCAAAAGAACATACTATATAAAGTTTTAGTTGTTTTCTGAAATAAATTTGGGGTGATTTTTTTTTTTTTTTTTTTTTTTAAGCTGTTTAAGCTGTAATAAATTACGAAATTAGTATAGCAAAAAATTAACATATTTCCCCTTTTTATATTTTTTCCAATAAATTATAATAAATTAAAAATACATATAGTATTTCTTAAAATATTTATTATATTAATTATATTATAATTTAAGTTTTTATGATAGGTACGGCATATAAAAAAACTTAAGTTGTAATAGAAATAATAGAATAAATATTGTAAAAACACTAAATGTATTTTTAATTTAATATAAATAAATCAAAGAAATGAAAACTCATTCAACTCATATTATAAATTATAATTTACGTTAAAAGTGTATTATAATGGACTACAATTTATACTGTTTTTTATCAGATTTGGCCTGGCAGCTCGCACTTGTTGCGACAAGTGCGCTGGCTGTGTTTTCAGTTTTCAGTTTCAATTTCAAGGTTGAATGCAACTTATGGACATCCTGCTACAAATAACTCGATGTCGCTGCTGTGTCGCTGCTGCACACCCTTAATGTGGATGGCCGGCGAGTGCTGGGCTCGGTGCGGCGTCAGAAGTGGGTAATTTATGCTTGGCTAGCGACCGCACATAAGCTGACAGAAGGCGGACAGGCGAGGCGATTGACAACATGACATTTAAAATGCGCCACTGGCCGGCAGCGATTCACAGCAGTTGGCATTAAAATATGACAGCAGGAGCAACAAAAAACTAGCGCCGATTTAAACAAATACAGAACGAGAGAAGAGCAAGAAAACAAAAAGGGAAAAGAGTGGGCGACGGGGGGTAAAAAAAAACATCAGCTACGTGCGCTGCATTTCAATTGGGCTATCAGAACGATACGCCGACCAGGCCAAGACCCACACACGAACGGGGCTTAGAGTAGCATTTGGCAGGCTCTGGCACGTGTTCCTGCCTGACTAAGCGTCTGTTTCTAACTGTCAGAGCAGACAGAGTGACGTCGGCCCAGAGTGATGGCACTGCACTGCAGAGCTGCAGCGTAATGCAAGCGGCAAACGTTTCAATCTGCCGCCGTGCCACAAACACGGTCACAGTTATTACCTTGACGAAGGTGTGAATCAAATGAAGTTACTAATGCGTCCCGCACTTGACGGCTGACGGGGCCAAGTCGTGGGCCGATTATTCACTTGGAGCTCTGCTCTCAATTGGTTAACAACCAAAATTAACTTCGCTCTGCGCATAAATGCTGTCTAAATGTTGTGAGACACGATTCAAACGGTGTCTTGTCTTGATGGGCTCGTCGCGTATTCCCAGCTCGTCCGCAAGAATTAGAGCAAAAGCTGACATGCAAATGCCTTGATACTCTAGCTAAAGTCGAGAAAGAGAGTGTATGCTTCTTCGAGGCAACTTCTTCAAGATAAACTTCTTTCGGATTAATGTAAGATTCTAGTGCGCATATTTATTTTATGTTATCTATACTAATATTAATGGGAGGAAATAAATAAATAAATAATATAAATTAATTAATAAATAACAAATAAAAAAAATTACCTAATATGATTTTATGTTTTGATATATTTATTTTATGCTATCCATATCAATATTATGGTGGACAGATTTAATTTTATGTATCCATATGATACCCAAATTATTTTAGTTAAGTCTTGTAAAAAAAAAAATAAATTAAAAAAAAATAAATAAATAATTAGCATAAATAAATGAAATATAAATGAAAAGAATAAATATATATATATAAAATTAATAAATATATACCAATAAACAATATATAATATATATATAAATAGTATATACAAATAAAAAATAATAATAAATTAAATTAAATTAATTAAAAATAAATAAATTAATAATTAGCATAAATAAATGAAATATATATAAAATTAATAAACATATACAAATAAACAAAGTCTACGAAATAAACAAACAAATTACCTGATATGGTTTTATTATACAATAAATATATTATTATAGCTTAAAAATAATTACAATAAATTTATAAATCTTCTAAGTCTTTATTCAAATTTAAAGTAGAAATAAAATTAATATTAATACTATTATTTTATTCATGAATTTCAACGATTAAGCAAATTTAAAATAAAAGCTGGCTTTTAGCGTATTATGTAAATGTCTAAGTGAATAGCTGTGAATGCTCTATTTATAATGAGTAAATCGTATATATACTGAAGCTCACCCTAGCCAATTTAGGTCTGAGAGTTCCCACAATTAGCGAGATCAGAGAGAAAGATAAGAGTTCGTAATCGAGCTCACAGCAGATCGACTTTTTACGATCAACAGATTGATTATGCTCGAGACTCTTCTATCCAAAATCGAAACAGTGAATAATATTTGTTCTGGCAATATGATGGGGCCAATGTTATGTGATGTGCCTCTGCAAAAGTTAGGAGACGGCATAGACAATGCAAAGTCTTTTAAACAACCATCTGAAGATTTGTAACTAATTTAATAACGCTTATAAAAAAGGCAATAATATATTGGGTCCATTTGTATATTAGATCTATAGATCTTTTCTAGACCCGCAGACTAAAACAATGGCTGTTTATTTATATATTTTATAATTTTACACATTTAAGACATGTACCTAAATTATATATTAACTTGTATGTAATTACATCTTTTCTGTGCTAGGGCATTGAAATGTTGTTATGCCACTGTTAATTTCAGTGTTGCTGAAATTGCTTTGGCGGTCACTCAAATTGGACTTTTCAGCAGCCTCAAGCAGAGCAGTACACACACACACACACACACCGTCGTCATTTTACATGAAACTGCTCAAGTTTCTCCAGCCGTCGCGCCTCGCAATTGAAATGCAAGCGGCGTGCGTGCAAAGTTATTATTGAAACAATAAGTGAGTGTATGTGCGCATACTTATGGAATGCGAGCATGGAGCCTGGCCAGCGGATTGCAAGCAGTTGACGGCATTGACTTGTTAGTCTTATTTATGGCCGTTGAGTGTGTGGATACTTTAAGTGCTTCATTAAATGCACATTGCACGTTTTAACTTAATACGAAGCGCTGGCTGCAATTATTGCCGCCGGCTGCTGTTGACAGGCTTCGTTGCAGGCCGCGCCTGGACAGCCCACGTCTACTGTCAGTAGTGAGTGTCGCATCGCCCATCGTCCATAGCCGCTTTTCCTATGTCACTAATTACGAACTGATGTTTAGTTGTTGGCCGTAGACGCTGTGGCGCCAATGACAAAGTCCACTGACGGCTGCGATGCTCACTAATCCATTACCAGCGTCATTAATCTAATAAGTTGCTGTTGTTGCTGTTGCTGCTGTTGTTGCTGTTGTTGCTGTTGCTGCTGCGGCTGTTGTTGTTGACGTTGCTGTCGCCGGTGTCGCACAACGACAGCCTCGTCGATTCGTGCTTCACTTTACCTACACATGTCGGCGACATGCTCCAAGTGCGTCACATGAGGCCAATGTGCCAATACACCGATAGCAGGCCGTGCCGTGTTGCCGTAGGCAATCAGCTTGGCATCGGCTATCTATCTTTGATTTACACATAAATACAGCTCGTTGCTAACTTCCAGGCATTACGCAGCGGGCAAAGTTTAAAGTTGCTTAGCATTTACTTTAAATTAATAAAGTTTCTACCAAAACTAACTTGGCCAACTAGCTCTGTGTGTGTGTGTGTGTGTGTGTGGTCACAAATTGCATTTCTTGCTTCGATAAACATGCTAATGCTGATTGCAAATATTCTACACAAACATGCAACAATTTTGCACAACAAACAAAACATTTGAGTTACTAATCCGTTGCAGAATTCAAACAACTCTCAGCAGAATTCGTTCGAGCTGTTTGCCTGTGTTTTCCAACCAAATATTTTGTCGCCAAAGGCATTCCTTTAATTTAGTTTTAGATTCAACATTTTGTTTCACACTCACACACACACAGAGGCAGGCATCTCTACTTATATAAATAAATACATTTTTATACGTAAATCCGAGTTGGTTTTTGCCACTCTCGTTGCCATTGCTCGCTAGGCTGGCTTTGTTTGGTTTTTGGGGTAAAAGTTGTTCATGGCAAACTTCTGGCCAGGCGGCAAAACAAAGGCGCAAATTGCAGTTGCAATTTTTGGTGGTTACTGCAGCAAATACATGAACATCGAAATATATATATAGACAAACTTATTATATATATGTACTTACAGATATATATATAAATATATCTGTATTTGTATGTAGTTTCCGCAGCGGGCGACGTAAATTTGAAGCATTTCCGCTGTATTTACAAGCAAAAACAACAACGAATTTTCGTAGCCGTTTCTTTACCAACTTTTGTTGGTAGTTGTCGCTGTTGGTAGTTCGTGAAAACTTTCTGTGCTTGGCTCACGACTCAAGCCTGCAGTCTCGATTTCTTTGATGAAGACAGAGAAAAAAAAATGAGAGAAAAAAAAATGGAAAAATTATATTCCTGCGGCGAACGGCGCCTTGTCCACTGGCAGGACATTTCCTACTTTCAGGCAAGCGCCCCTACCCAAAAAACTGCGAAAACAACAAAAGAGCAACAACAATAATAACAACAAAAACTCGAAAACAATTACAGCAACTAATAAAGAAACATTTAAAAAGCAAAAGTTTGTTCCATAACTGTGGGGTTTACCGAGTGCTGGGTCGAGCTGTTGTTTCGACACAGTTTAAGGACTCCCAGAACCCGCCAAACCCCTGCCCCTCCCCCCTCCCCCACCCGTTTGAAGAGTTTTCGATCTCTGCCGCTCGCCTTGCTCGCTGGCAGTACATGAATAAGCAATTACAAACTTGTTATTAAAACGATTATGCAAAATGTTTTTGGATGCCTGCAACGCCAAATTGAAATGAGAGTGGACTGTTGTGTTGGCCAGTGTAGTTTAGCTGCAGCGGCGAGCTAGTTGGCCCAACCGTTTTCAGCCCACTCGTTGCCCGGGGCGTATACGTAATATTTGGAGTGCAAAACGGCCGCGAATCGTGTCATTGTTACCCTTTGCCAGCGCAGAGCTGAGCAAATGAAACCAAACCAAAACGCAAACCGCTGCCGGTAAACTAAAGTGCGCAGGCTAACTACGCTTCAGTTGTCCGTCTGCCTAACCGCAGCGACCGCTGCTCAATTTCAATTTGGTTGCCGTCGGCCAAATGCACGCAACCTTGTGCTATTTGCACACCCACGCACACACACACAGAGAGAAAGACAGTGAGAGCTTAGTTGTGACTTTCCTGATGCCTACGCAGGAGCGCACTGTGCGCAATGAGCAGCTTGTTGAGCCCCGCTGCCACTTGGTTTATTTTAATTAGTGTAAAAAAATACAGAGCCAGCGCACGCAATGGAGTGGCCCACTTTGCCCACAGCCGCAGGTTGTCCGCTCGGCCAGCTACTGACTGAGCTGCTTTGTCAAGCGGGCCGAGGCTGCGTTGCAACAAAGATGTGCAGTCGAGCATGAAAGAAGGCGAATGCACAACGCCCTGCCTGGCTCTGCCAGTGGCTTCTAATGGGCCGCACGGAATTGACTTGGCCGGGTCCGGCCAGGCACGGCACAGCACGGCAGGGCAGGGCAGGGCATGCCGTAGTCCTATTGTCGTAATGAGCACACCGCAATTTGTGTCGTATGCTTTTGCCGCTGCGGGCCGTTTGCCATTCATTTGGCAAAAACAACAATTAAATGTTTTCGTAATGGCCATCATCGTCATGGCTCCCAGAGCTGTCTCCCAGGCCAACAATTTTACTATTGTTTTTGGGCATTTTATTGTTGTTGTTGTTGTTGTTGCTGTTGCTGTTGATTCTGCTCCACTGCTGCTGCTAGGAAAATAATTGGTGTGCAAATATGTAGCCAAATTACAACATTTTGTATTTATTTTAGCTGGCCAAGCCAACGGACGACGGCCAGCTGTGAAGTGGCTGCCCAGTCAAGGCTAACGTCATCCGAGCACCAGCGTCCGGCCCATCGGCACAATTTAAGAAAATCTGCATGCGCCATAAATTCGTGGGGAAATCTCTTAAGTTACAGTTGAAAAGAGCTTTGCCCTGTGCTCACAGTCTGCCCTCGCATTCATAAACACTCACAAGCACTTACTGTTCGCACTCGCATGCAACACATGAGATCCCCGTGCGGCACTCTCAGAGCTCGGCGCTCAGCGCTCGGCGAGCGCAATTTGGTTTATTTCCGGCGTAAAATAAACTTTCAAGGATAAGCAAACTTTTGGCTGTTGCCGTTACTGATGCTCCTGCTGCTGCTGCTGCTGCTGCTCCTGCTGCTTCTGCTGTTGTAGCTACCGCTGCATCCTTAAGCAAATTTTATAAAATAATATTTTAGTGGCGCCCTGGGCAATATGTGAAGTCGTGATGCACACATCCGCCTTCCAGGTCGGCTCTCGTCTCGGCCCTCTGCCCCATCATCATATTTGGAAAAGCCTCTACTATTTGCATATACCTTTCGTTCAAAGCTCAATTTATGCAATCCGCATACACTTTTTTTTCGGCAATTTTTTGTTGGCCCTTGTTCCAGTTCTTGTACTATTAATAATAAAATTTTGTGGTTGGCAATATTTTTGAAGCGTTGCTAAAATATTTGTGAAACCTCTGCGCAGCTAAAGTAATTAAAAGCCACTGCAAAAAGCTAAAAATCATTTTTGTTTACATGGCCCCATGGGGCAGCAGTGAGCTATTGCAATTTACGAGTGTTTTGCATATTCAGAAACTCGTACGATTCAACCAAGAGCATGTTTTAAAGATGAAATGTGGATAGAAAACAAGCAGGAAGCCAAAAAATAACAATTTTTATAAATTGGTCATATTAAGATATTTTTCAGTTGCATAAGCGATTTGCTTACCTTATCTGCGCTTAGCTCTAGAGAGCTGCGATAAAAAAATAGAATTGGAAAATAATATCAGACTTTATTAGCAATCAGAACTTGGTGTGTGTGAGTGTATGTATTATTATTATTATTATTATTATTATTTTTTTTTTAATTAAGCTTTATTGAAATTTTATTGTTTCTAAATAAATCAAATTTATCAAATTATCTATTATAAATTATATCTCTGATTACTAGAAACCTTTATATGTGTGAGGAAGTCATATTTTATTTTTAATATTTATTTAAATTTATTTTTTTTTTTTTTTATTTCGACTTTAGACGCACATTAGACAACATTTATATTGAGTATTTATATAATATACATATAACGAATTGTATATATATATATTTTTTTTTTTACTTACGAAATATTAATTTTGAATGCAGAATCAATTGATAATAATCAAAAAGCTAAACTCATGGAATTAAAATATGTTTCGATCTTGAAACGAGCAAGGAAAGTCTTTAAATGAATTTTTAAAATTTCAATGCATGGCTCAAATTGTTTGGTTATTTATATTCATTCTAATTATATTTCAAATTTATATTAATGTATTCTCTACTTATATATCTCGTCTGAAACTTATTATACAATTTTTTCTGAAAACAACGTCCAGTCTGATTTACTCAAATAATTTTTTATTCACTAAAATATTTGCCCAACTAGCTGTATTTAAGTAATTCGAGTATTATTTTAATCGCTACGCATATATGAAAACCAATTTCATGCTAATCACAATTGGACTTCTATCAATGCGAGTCCTGTGCTACATTCGGCTATTACAGGCGTCGCCTTGGATTGGTATTCTACAATGGAAGGCTGTTGTCATCTGCAGCTCACACGAGCAGCATTCCATTAGCTTTGCGGTCGATGATTGAGCCCCTTCTGGGGCTGGAGCTGCTGTTGCCTGAGAGCTGTGTAGAAATTCATGGCTACAATGCCAAGTAGATGTCGCAGCAGCACATTTATCCAAAATGGAATGGGTCTCATTGAAATGCCTTTGCTAATGAAGTGTGATTGAAATTTTGTTAATTTGCTCAAGTGCTCGGCTAAGGCTTACCAGCCACAGTAAGCGTGCGTCTGCGTGTGTGTGCGTATGTGTATGTGTGTGTGTGTGTATGTTAGACGACTTGTGGAATATCTCATTTACATAATGTTTGACACTTTCCTTGGAATATACAAATTTGTTGCCAACATGAATGCTGAGATAATTTGTAAAAGGTATGCAAAGGTTTTCGCATGAATTATGTTGCCAAGACGTTTGATGACAGCCCCAAACTTGTTCTCCTTATACATATAGAGTCCTTTATCTACATTTATATTTATACAATACATTGCTCTGGTTTTCCTAAGCTCTGGCTATTTATAAAAATACTTGTCATAAGTTTCACTTATTTTTCTTCTTCTTCTCTTCATCAACCTCTAACTTGAGCTTTGTCCTTGTGCTGATTGACTGTCCTGAAATGCTTTGTTTCAAATTTATTAACTGAAATGTAATTATGTTAAGGACTCGACTCGAACGAGTTTGGCCTTGGGGCATTTAAGACTGTCTGCTCGGAGCAGCAGCACTTCCCATAACACATTTGGCTTTTCACATTCTTAGCAAATTCAATTTGACTTTGCTCTATTACGCAATTTTGGTTTGGTCACAATAGCCCTCGGCTACAGAGATTCTAATCGAATAAAATGCGTAAATAGAATTAAAGAGAAAAAACCATAAAGCCGAAGCATGGGAAAGATAAAGCACGTAAAGTGTACAAAGTACACTAATATTTTCATGTTTTTAAAAATATTATGAAAAAGAATTCAGGGCAGAAGATCAAAAAAATAATTCGTATATATGTATATATGTTTGTTTTTTATGGGGCAAGCAGAAAGGTAAATAAAAACAATTACGGTGTAAAAATACGTTAAGAACTGCAGAAATATATAACTATATACTCGCATCCAAAGGAGCAGGACAATAGAGTGCGCCGGACCCACACAAGTGGCGGAAATAAAGTTGTTGTTCTTATTGCTATGGCTGCTGTTGTTGTTGTTGTTGCTGGCGCTGTTGGCCTTAGACCATGTCCTTACGGCTGAATTTAGTGCAGCTAACCGGCAGGAAGCGACTTCTGTGTGCCTGCGAATTTTTCGCAAGCCCAGCTGCTGTTGGCCAGACTTCAAATTTATAGGCAACGGAAAAGCGACCAAATAAAATAACATTGACAATTGGAAATTTAATTTAAAACTCTTAACAATACAATTGATTTAGGGTTGCCTTGAAATCGTTCTTCCACCGAAATTGCCGCTGGCTCTCCTCTCGCTGCTCGCCATAATAAATTGTAGTGGCATTAAGCCGCTGCACATCCGACGCAGCCAAAGACAAAGAGTGTGGTAGAGAGAGAGAGAGAGAGAGTGAGGGAGACAGAGGGGGAGAGTAAGCACCACTGCGGAACCTGCAGTCATAGGTTAGTTGTTTCCATTTCCCATTCCCGCCAACGCGCTTAACAAACATGACCAGGTCATGACGTGCCCAGAGTGCAAAAGTGTGTGTGTGTGTGTGTGTTTGCCAGCTGAACGTGTTTTGGTATGGTGCCTGCGGCTGAAGGTCCTTGGAATCTGCCGCGAAGCACTGCAGCTACTGTTACTTTCGTGGAATGCTTAATTCATGTGTGCAAATGCGGTTCAAACGTTTATGATGTGGCTGCTCCTGCTGCTTCTGCTGCTCCTCCTGCTGCTGCTTCTGCTCTGCTGCTCTGCTGCTTTTGCTGCTGCAGCCGCCATCATCATTGTCATTGTCGCTTGCATTGTTTGCCTCGCCGTCACAGGGCGTATGCGTAATGAGCTTTTGTCCTCTACCGTGCCGTATGTGTTTTTGGGGGGCATTTGTCTCAAAATTAGGTATTCCGGCTAAAGAGGCTGCCGTGCGATAAATCAACGTGACTGCAACTTTCCCGCTCTTTGAGAGCTCTTTCTACTGCATTCATCTCTGCTAATTAAAACTTAAGGTCAGCAGCATACATAAATATCTCATCAAGTGTCTTCATTATGATGGGCAATCAACATAAATTAACTGTTTTGAAGTGTTGACATGCCTTACATCAATCTGAGCAAGTTTTAAAATTATCGTAGCCAGCGATCTGTGCAGGAAGAAATGTGGAAGAACAGGTGTCGCATCTTGTAGTTATTCATATAAGCAATCAACATTATGGGTATTCCAAGGCAAGTTTAATCCAACAAAAGCTGTTCGTGGAGGAAGCTTCTTAAACTAGTCTCTCTTCCGAAACCAATATGGACCTATGGCTCCCAGTTACATGGGAACGTTTGGGACAGCAACATAGACATTGCCTAGAGAGCCCCGCCGCAGAGAGCAATCACCAGGGCATCGAAAAAGAATACACACGAAGATACCTAAGCACTAGTCAGGGGCTAAGCACTACCAGGGATACAACAGCGGAGCAAATGAAAAAGTGCTTGAGCAAGCTATCATCGCTCCCTAATATAGCTCGTAAATAACTCTTGCTCGTTCGATGTCGTGAAATAAGTGAGAGGAAATTTAGAGAGCATTTAGGCTCGTGATTTCAGTGCATGCATCACCTACTGAGCCTCACCTACTGAGCCTCAATGGGCAACCGACAAGCATATCTCTCTCTAAGCGATGTTCGTTCAAAGAGCTTCATACGAATATTTCAACTTAAGGAACCGAAGTTCTTTTCTCGGAGCTAGAGCGAGAAATTATAATAGTATCGGTTGATTTCGCGAGCAGAGTGTTAAGAATAAAGCAGCTAAGAGTTATTGGCCAGCTATTATCACTAATCATTTCGTGTGAGGTCTTACAATATTGCTCAGATTATAAAAAAAAAAAAACTTTAAAAAAGTCTCATTTGTATAGAAAAAGTAAATTCTGTGTGTGGAAACTCTCTCTCTGCTCTTCGATCACATCCATATGTCATCTCATATCATAGAGACATTCAAGGGGGAGTGGGATGTGGTTGGTTTGCTGTCTGTTTTGCTCTTTGTATTCATTGCATTTAATGAAATGAGCAAATTGCGTTTCCTAATTTATTACAATATTTGTTATTATTGGACATTTGCATAAAATAAAATTAAATGCAATTACAACTGCAAATATATATGCAAATGATATCAAATTATATGAAAGCGTAAATTGAGTTTATTACACCAAAATATTTCACTGTTTAATATCTGAATGGCCTTATTGAACTACATTGCTTGTATGTGAATATGAGTGTGTGTGTGTCTGTGTGTGTGGGTGTTTGAATGCATTTATTTATAGTGTTTAATAATAATGCAGCACTGCGCTTTGTAATTGTGTTGTTGTGGATATCGTTAGATATCAATATTTAATAAAAAGCGAGTTTAATTTGGTTAGATAATTAGGTAGAGTTTGAATTTTTGGTAGTGAAATTCATTTGCTAAAATAGGCTTATGAATTACGATTGTATTATTAAAATTTCGCTTTGCGCTCGATGGCTGCTCATTTATATTATTTTGTGCTGTTTTTAATACAAAGTATACAATTATATTGCAATGATCTATAAATTGATTGAATTCACCGCGC